>NW_006263847.1:205147-209357 GCF_000469605.1 Apis dorsata | reverse complement strand
TATATATATATATATATATATATATATATATATATATATATATTGTTTATTGATCTTTTAAATCTCGTATAAAAAATTGCACTGAAAAGAAAAAAATACCAATTGGAGTTCAGTTTTGATAATATACATGAATTTATGCAGCGCGTCGTAAACTTGTACCTAAAAAAAGCACATGGCAATTTAAAAAAAAATCTTCAAAGAAACGGGTTTATGAAATAAACATTACTTAGTGCGTAATAAAAATAACCGGGTCTATTCACAAAGCAGAAGAGTTTACTTCCTACCACGAGTCCCAGACATTTTAATATAAGGCAAATAATTTATATTTGTATACCTATATTATAAATATTATGTATGTATATGTATGTATGTATATATATATGTGTGTGTGCATATATATATATATCTTAGCATACATATATATATGCATATGGGAAGATTAACTGTATTGCATTTGTTAACAAATGCCGTGTGCAAAGAATACATATGAATTATGCAACAATTCCAAGAATAAGATGATAAACATCGTTAAACATCCTTGTATTTCGAAGAGCTTTACGGGTTACATCGTAATTAATTATATTTGCAAATGATCAATTTTCATAATTAATTAATAAGCTATATTATCTTTAAAAAAGATATCTATTATTCTCAAAAATTATAATCGTCAGTGTTTTTAAGTGGCGTTCATCGATAAACTTAATAAAAATTAAGCAAATCGATTTCTATAAATTATGAATTATTAATACAATTTTGAATGTTTATTAAATCATTTTACAGTATTAATATTAATTCATTATCGACTCCACTGTAATATTATCTCAGCACAAAATTACGTAGATAAATTGCGATTCTTTGTTTTAGTGTTTGTAAGTGACTCGCAAAGCGCCACCAAAGACCTTGACGTTGCAATATTATGATTTTCAACAAGTTTTATTTAGATTTATGATAAAGAGGAAAATGTATTAATGAGATTAATACGATGTTAAACGGATATTGGTCAACTTTCAGGAAATGCAACTAAGTAAATATATAATACACAATTTTAGATAAATAGAAACTAATATAACTATAGTGATGAACAAAATATTAGTACAGATAATATTATGAAATTTACAATAATACTAGTTTCAAAAGACATTTCTTTCAATGAAATATATTATAAATCATGAATATGTTAAATAATTATGCAATTACAAAAGTAACAGAATATATCGGGAACTATTTACATTAAAAAAAATATTATGATTCTTATAATTTTATATTGTAATTTGTTAAATTATTTTGTTTAATATTTTATATGAAACTTTATTATTATTATTATTTTTTCAAATCATTTGTATACTAAATATTGTTCAAATAATATAAGCAATATGCTTTGAATTAACTAATATATGTTGAAAGTAATAATTCTTTTTCAAATTTAATTATCTTATATTTCTGTATAAGTTTAAAATATCGAAAAAAATATATTTACATCACATTTTTGTAGTACATCAATCAAAGAGATTTGAACATTTTTATTTTCTCATTCTATTAATAAAATATTGAATAGTTTAAATGGACTATTAAATAATTGTTAAACAATTGTTTAATAATTTTTTAAGATTAATTTAATATTAAATTCTTAATATTATTAAAAATTGCATTGAAAAACATTTTAAATATTTTTGTTGTTTATACTAATATTCAGGATCTTCATATGTTTTATTCATATGCAATTCTTTACAAATTTTATTGAATTACAATATTTTTAAAAATATTTAAATTTAATAAGCTATTCTTCTTACTTATTTAATATCAACCATTTCTTACGATGTTTTCTACATTACAGATTTTCCCTTCCTGTTTTTTTTTTATTTATTTATTTATTTTTTTTTTTTTTTTTAAGAGTAACTTATATTGTCCTAAAATATTAAAATAAAAATTCATTATTTAATTTTTGATGTTAATAATTTAATTACATTTTTGATTATTAGTTTATATTAATTATTCTTAGTAAAATTAAATAAAATTTTCTTTATTTATGCAAATGGAATGTTTCTGGTGCTTTTTTCAGCTTTATTTATTTTTCTTATTTATGTATTTTCTATTTTTTTCATGATTTTACTAATTATTTAGAACTATTAGTTTAAATCTTGAAATTTCGGAAATAAATTTTCTGTAACTATCATTTATATTTTAGTAAAAATAATTTCCTATATATAATTCATTATTTTCTGTTAATCTATATAGTTATTTAACATGAATATTTAATTGATAATCTCGAAAATTATATATTTGAAGAATTTTATAAGCATAATTATATAATTTTTCTCCATTTTTTTCACAATTATAAATAATTTTATTGTTACAAACAACAATAAAAGATTACTTGTGTTAATATTTTTGTTCATCACTCTATATTTACATGCAGAAAGAAAGAAAAAAAAAATCAATAGTTTCGTATAGCACTTAAAGAATTTCTATAATAATATTTTTACAATACTTTTTCTTTCTCTTTTGCTTTTCCTACGAAATTTTAACCACTAGCCGTTACTTTTTTTCTGCAAATGTGTGAAAGAAATAATAATTTCTTTCTCTGCGAAAGCGTCAAGAATTTATTGTAGCATAAGTTTACTTTACTTAAGCACTAAAAAACGTACACATATAAAAGCGCTTAAGGGTATAGATATGAAAAACTGTCAGCTTTAAGAATGTCAGAATCTTGAAAAGAATTCAGTGATGGCGTTCCCAATGAATTTTATTAATCCAAGCATCATGATATAGTATCGTAGTTTTTAGGATTATCTAGTTAATTCCGTTTTGAAATGCGAATGTGTTGTACCTACCAATACCGCCGAATTGAATACAAACGAATAAGCATTGAAATAAGGGAATATTTGAGTAAAAATGATCATTAATGATGATAATAATTAGCCGACTGTAAAAGTAACGCTTTATAGGCTAAGCTATACTTGTGTAATTTCTTGTCGAGCGTGCTCTGATTTCTTGTCTACACGCGCTTTTTCATCACTGATCTCAGAGGATGTTTGCGCACCTTTTATTATGTTGCTATGTATATATTAGAGCACGAGCTCTCTTAACCCCTTTTTATTAATGAGCTCGAGCACCTTAATTATTATAAGGAAAGGTTTATGCAAATTTGTGATTTCAATGTAAATTACAATCAAATACGTTCGCTGTTTGTAGGAAGTCATTCGGACGACTTTCATTCTATCGTTAACAGAAATATCAATAATTTGCAGATTTTTGTGCAGTTTCATTAGATCAATGTTTCACATTCAGATTTATTATTTCCATCAATTGTATTTAATGCAAAAGTGATGTGAATTTCTTTAGAAAAGATTAATCATGAGAGCAATTTTTATATAAAAATACATAAAATGTTTTGTGTAATTAAAATTATTTTTAGTTATTTAATCACAAAATGCGAATACATTTAACATGAACAAATATTCTGCTATAAATTTAGATTAGTTAAAGAGAAGACATTTTTTTTGTTTATATATTTTTTTTTTTAAAAGTCAATAAAATTTAGTTACATTATAATTGACAATTAACAAACATTTGCACATTGACATAAATGTGAAAAAAATATCCAATGTTCTTTTTCAATTTTAATTAAATATTCACTTATTACAATTACAATAAGTAATGTGGTAGATATTGTATATCCATATGATTGATCGATTGAAACAAAAATTGCATTTACTTTTGTGCGAGTCCAGTGATATATTATGAACGTTTGATGCATAATTTCTTATGGAGACCTGATTTCATAAGTTTATGAGGAACAATGTATGTGCTGAGTATATCACGGATGTAAAAACTGTGCGAAAAAAGGAATAAATTACAAGCGAACAAATTACAAATCGAAAAAGTGCCAAAAAACAATTATATTAGAATGCGTTATATTGAAAGCTGATTTTATCGAAAAATATTGCTCATAAGCAAAGCAATACAAATAAGAGAAATAAGTAATATAAATCTTGCTATCGAAGTTTGAATTGGCAAATTTTTATTTGTAGCCAAAATAATTGTAACGAAAACGTGACATCAATTATTTATTTTCGAACAATTAGAAAATTTTTTAAATAAATCTATTGAACTTTGAAAATTTACAAATTTTCTTTAAAGTTTTATATTACATCTCATGTTTGCGAACTATTTTACTTTCAAATGTTTTTTATATAAGAATGTAAAAGTG
>NW_006263847.1:203371-204964 GCF_000469605.1 Apis dorsata | reverse complement strand
GAAACATTCGAATGCTATTGTACCTGTTGGATTTCGAAAAAAAAAAAAAAAAAAGAAAAATACAAATCCAAAAAATATGTCTCGGTATTAATGTTTGTATGATTGTCAATGCTATTTTAAAAAATTATGTACTATATTATTTTTATTACAATAATTTCTTAGCTCCAATACTATTTTAAATATATATTATGTGTATTTATTTGTTCATATATGTTAATTATTTATTTTCTTAAAATTCTAAAAATTTCTACAAATTATAGAATAAATAACTTTTTATATATTCATTAATTTATCGAAATATATTAATTTATTGATTTTAGAATGAGATAATTAAATTTTAACAACAATTAAAATTTTTTATTGTTTTTTTACTATAATACACATATGAGATAATAAATAAATAATTATATCACCAAAAAGTAAAATACATAATCAGGATTATTGAATATTTGCTTATATATTTTGTTGAAAATAATTTGAAAGAGAAAAACAAGAAATATGAGATATATGTAATCGAAATAATTGTGAGATTATTAGAAAAATGTCGTCCGTCCTACAAACTGCCTTGTTCAATTAAATTTGACATCCCACCGGATGAAAAAAAAAAGAGTTGTATAAATCTTCCTTAATATCTACAAGTGCCTGGCGCTTTACTTGCGCGTGTTGACGTGGCAAATAATAAGTTTGAATTTATTGCGAGTAAAGATTTTCAAAATTTTAAAGAGGATAAAAGTGCGCGGGAGAAAAAGAGAGAAAAAAGAGAACATCATAATAAAAAAAACAGTATGTGTGTGAAAGTGTGAAAGTTAGAGCGAAAGTGATAGAAATGTTTAATATCGAATATATAAAAAGTGAAAAATCTTAAAAATCGAGGTGACCATTTTCTGAGTTTCATAATTGGACATCAGCCTTCACGTACAATAAAAAAATTTAAATTTTGCACAATACAACTATTACGTATTCAAACTTTTATATAATATGTATGTGACGTGTTGTATGAGTTGCATATTATTATATAATGCAATGACGCCTCTCGTTAACCCTCTATAATCTATATAAAATTCATGCGAATAATCTAAGAAAGAATTTTTTTTTATTTCTGAAATTTCTGTAAATATTGTTATATACCGTAGTTATATTATACGATATTGTAAAAATAGAATAATTTTTTTTCATATAAATGAATCATATTATAATTATAATATGATATAATTATAATATAATATATATATATCATATTATAATAAAAAAAAATCGATCTATTGAATTAGATTTTAAAAGCATACAATTGATGATGGTGAAACTAAAATATTCATGTAATGATACTCGAATGCTTCTTTTTATAGTTTTAGATCTCGAAAGTTATAAGCGGAATATATATAAATTTATAAACGAAGACATTTAGAAATGATCTTGTTGAAGAATTTTAAAATGTTGGAGTCAAATATATGAAATATTCATATTAAAAGAATTTCATGATTGTATAATGATCACTGTTAAAAAGATAGTTCTCTGTATAGAGAATTTTTGGAGATATTTTTAAATAAGAAAGTTCAAAAAATTGAAATTCAAGATCATTTCGAAAATTTCTTT
>NW_006263847.1:198288-202574 GCF_000469605.1 Apis dorsata | reverse complement strand
TAATAATAATAATAATAATAATAATAATAATAATAATAATAATAATAACAATAATAATAATAAAAATAATAATAATAATAAATAAATAAATAAATAAGTTCATTAATAAATTTATTTTACACACATTGTACCTTGAAAATTTATATATATTTATATAAAAACATAATTCTCAGAATTTGAAGCTTTTAGAACAGCGATAAATAAATATCTTCGTGATGATACATGTATATATGTGTGTGTGTGCAAAGATCACGAAGAATAATGGACAAATGCGCTTTATATAAAAATCAAAATTATGATATAAAGGTTACGATTCTGCGATGGGGGATGGTCACCTTAAAAATAATGCGCTTGAGAAATATGAAAACTCATCGCAAAAACATGTCGAAGAAATGCGACTGAAAACAAAGCGCTTATATTTAGGTGAATAGATATTTGTTAAAAGACGTGTTGCTAGTTTACCATCGGTTGCACACTTGTGAAAGTATGTACTTAATTTATCTGTTAAAAAAAGTCTTATCAAAATGCCGGGAAAAATGTTATTTATTAATCGTAAGATAGAAATATGTCAACATCTATCTCTACATACACGTGAATGCATAAAGACATACATATAGTATAGAATAATACATTTATAAATGTTTAACAAATAATTTTTAATATTAATAATCTCAGTGTTTTTGCGTGTCATTGATGATTAAATTTCATTTGTGACACGCATTATTTAGTTTCCGCATCGATTTATTTTAATTTTTCATCATTCGATAAATTAAATTAATCAATATGAATAATCAATATCTTATAAGTATATTTCTTTTTTTCTTGTAGATATATTTCATTTATATAAAAATTACATTTTTACCTCATTTCATCATTTTATATTTATATTATTATAATGTATATAGACAATTTAAGATAAGGACAAAAAGCCTATGATTCTAAAATCATGTATGTCTCAATATATATATAAGTCAATGTATTTAATATAAATTAATAATTATATTTTTCTTTTACTTTTTTTCTTTTTATTATTAATCATTAATTACGAATATGAACAAAAGTAATATTTGTCAAATAAAAAAAATATGTTGCGTAATGAATAGAATACAAGAGAAAGAAGTAAAAGAAATCAAAGAATGAAATTCTTCAACTAAAGAATAGTAAAAAGTAGTATGGTTAAATTAATAACAAATCATCATGCGTTAGTATGCTCTTGTATGCTCTATAATTTCAGCGATATGCCATATCTAATTTTAATATTGTAATACTTTTAAGAAATAGTCAATCACGATACGTTTCTCTTTATATATGTATTCGAAAATTAAAGAATCTCTCTACACATCCATTATTATTTCTGCAAATAATATCAATTACAAGAATAATATAGCATCCTAAAATTAATAAAAAACTTGTAAATTTAAATACATATAATGTTTACTTGTAAAATGTTCTATGTATCTTGAAAATTAAGTTTAATTTTTTTTTTTTAATTCCTAGCAATCCTTAATTTTTTGAAGCTAATTAATAATCAATTTTATATTTATTATGTATTTTTTAATAAGAAAGTAACGATTTAATAATAAAACATTATGATAAAAAGAAATAACAAATTTTTAATATATTTTAGATGTTAATTATGTAAAATAAATTCATGCAAGAAAAAAGAAAAAAATAAAGAATAAAATTTAATAATTGAATTATAAAAATAATGTAATAAGTGAAAACAATATTTATTGATTAATTAATAATATTTATTATATAAGAATAAACTATATTAATACATTCATATATAATAGATAATAGACAAAAAAATTCGTATAATAGACAAATATTAAAAAAATAAAATAAAAAATAAAATAAAAATAAAATAAAATAAAAATAAAAATTGTAATTTTCTTACTATTGTAGAATTTTCAATATTTAAATTAATAGAAAAATAATTATTTGGATAAAAAAAATTTTCAAATAAAATATTTATATTTCTTTGTAATAATTATTTTGTATTTCGAAAAGACTAATAGTAATAACATAAATGCAATATAAATATTAATATTTTTTAAAATTAATTTTTTTTAAAAATTTCTTTTATTTTTTGCCATCAAATCATAAATTTTCTTTTAAATTTGCTTCTAAATCATAACAATTTTTATTATGTTATTATGTTACATTATTTATCTTAAATAATTCAAAAATTCTTTTATTAATATAATAATAATCGAATTCATAGAAATACTTGGATAAATAAAATAAATCACTTAATTTTATTTTCTATTAACAAAAAATCTCAAAATGAAAAAATATTAACATAGTATATAATATAACATAATATTTGGATAATATATTACGTAAATCTTATATTATTAAAACACAAGACTTTATTAAAAAAAAATTAATTATGCAAATAAGAGATATTGTAGATATTTCATCGAGCATTTGTTTGTCATTGTAAATAAAAAATAAAAAGTATTAGAATTATTAGATAGAAAGTATTAGAAAATTATTATGTTGCTTAATATAGTACTTATTTTTATAATAATTTTGAAATTTACAATTAATAATAGATCCAAAAAATCTATTTAAAAAAATGAATAATATTTTCTGAATATGGATAAAAATTGAATTTTTATACTTTTAATTCAATATATATAAAAACAAATACAATTTTACGTTGCATATACTGTTTTCTTATAATAATTTTTAATATATATCTATTATAATAGTATATTTTTAAAAAATCAATATTTTATTATTCTGTTATTTTGAATACAATATATTCACTTAAAATGAATTAAATGAAGAACTTCGTAATTTAAGAATTTCGATTATCTTTAAATAATAATTTTAGTACAAATTTTTCAGATAAAAATTAAATAATTTCAAAGGAATTACAGGAATTATTTTTAATTTCGAAATCATCTCTAATTTTTTAAATAATAGTTAAAATTTTTTTCATAAAAATAAATGAATAATAATAAAATAAATTCGAATAGAAAAATAAATATAATTTATATAATTTATAATTATTGTATAATTATATAATTTACAATTATGTATAATTATTAAATAATTTTTAATCAAATTTTATTAAAATTGATGCTTCAAATGTTTGATTGTTAAAAAAATAAAAATTTAATTTTCATTCATTTTGAGATTTAAAAAAATATAAAGTATAGAAAAAATTAATAATTTACTATATTGACTATATTTATGATCAAGTTGAAATAATAAAAATTTTATATAATCTAAAACATATTTTAATAAATCATTATTTACGACAAACAATATATTTTTATAACATTCTTAGCAATGAAATTAAAATTAATTAAGATATTTTCCAAATAATTTTTTAATATTTGATATTATTTGATATTTATAATATTTATTATGTTTATAAAAAATTGTAATTTGAATTGATTTGTAAAATAAAAAATATTTTTTAATTAATTTCTATTTTAAAGAAAGAATAATTTATGTAATTTATAATTATATTAAATTATTTTATTTTTAATATTATATATTTTTGTCTTAANTATTTATTTATTATATTATATATATATATATATATATATATATATACATAATAACTCAGATTGAAAATTATTCATTATGTTTATTTCGTACAATTTATAAAATATAATAAATAAATACATAAATATATAATATTAGTTGTCGGTAGAAAAAATATTTTATTTATTATTTGATAAATATAAAAGATAATGCAAAGTTCTTATATATAATAATAAGTCCAGAATTTTCTAGTAATAAATGAAATGTAAAATAATAAAAATTGTCCATCTATAATGTTTGAGAGATTTTCGAAACTAATTTGTAGATTTTTTAAAAATTTATTTCATGATATATTATGATTATAGAAGAAAACAACATAAACTTTTCATTTATAAAAATTTCAGCTTAAAATCATCTTGAGATCATATTTATATTTTGTAATACTAAATAATAAACTAAAAATAGTAGAATTACATGAGACATTCTGTATATGTACGAGACATGATTGATTCTATAAAAGCTTTTTTAAAATATCTATTTTTTAAATTATAGGTTTAAAATTAAACTAAAAATAAAATAACAAATAAAATTAGAAAAATAAACTTATTAGAATAAACAAAATTAAATCTTCAATATTAACTATACTATACTGTATTTTTTAGAAGACAATAAAATATGTATTAATGTTAAAATTGATTTTTTTTAATTCAAATTATATAAAATTTAATTTATATGAAATAATTTTTATATTTAATTAAATATTAATTATTATTATTTAG
>NW_006263847.1:189476-197744 GCF_000469605.1 Apis dorsata | reverse complement strand
ATTATTTTATATATATATTATTCAAATTATTATTATATTAAATTAAATTTAATTGAGATTAATTTATGAATAAGAAATTCATATATATATATATAATTGATAAAATATTAAATGATAATGAAATTTCGATATTTATATAATTTATATTATAAAATTATTTTTCATAAAATAAAAATTTATTTTTTATAAATTATATTATATTCTTGTAAAAAATTTATTTATTATATTCTTGTATAAATTGAATATCATTTTAAAATTGATGTTCAAATTAATGTTTATTACTTTCAGTATGACATGTAATCATAACCACGTGTTGTGACAGTGATAAATTGAATTTAAGAGTTTTATGAGAATAATAGTATTAACTAATAATTAAATTTAATTGGATCAAAATTATAAAATTTGTACAGATATATACATATCACGGTAATGTTTGAAAATGATATATTATAAATATATATAAGGACATTATAATATAACCTATATACTTGCCGGTTACATTGTTTATTTATAAATCATAAATTATAAATAATTTATAAATTTTTTATTTGTGTATATATTATAGTTAATATATTTATATGACTTTATATTTATTATATTTAAATTTGTAATATAATATTATTTATTATGAATTAATATCAAAATTTGTTAAATTATAAAATTTGCTTTTATTTTTTAATTAATATTTCATAAATTATTTGCAAGTATTTTTTTATTATTATATTTTTATAGATGCTCAAATATCATGAACCAGTATCAGCATTTGCAATGTATGCTATGAAACGCAAAAATACAGAATCATCATCGAATTCAAAAAAATTAAAAAGAAAACATAGTTCTCTTCAAGATAAAAAAGTAGTTTCAATTGGTGATACAAAATTTAAAATACAAGAAAAGACAAAACAAATATCCATACATAAAAATGTTCAAGGAACAAATAAAGTTTCAATAAATAAAATTCCAAATATAAATAAAAAAAAGAATTTAATATCTAAAAAAACTAATTCATCTATAATTTCTAAGAAAAATAAATTAATTAAAAAACCAATACATAAAAGAAAAAATAAGAATATAATCTTAATTTCTGGTTCAAAGAAAGTTGAACCAAAGAAAAAATTAAAAAATTCTGTTTTAATGGTGAATAGAGCTCTTGCAAAAATGAAACAAATTAAACAAAAACAAATTAGAAAAACAAGAATAATAAAAAGAACCATTCAAGAAACTACTTCTTATTCTAATTGTGAAACATCTGAAGAAAATCATGAGAATCCTGTAAAAACAAGTCGTTCAATGTTTGAATGGTTAATATATCCTATGAAAATAGAGGAGTTTTTTGAGTGAGTTCAAAATAATTAAATTTTTCTAAATCATATGTATTTATAAGTCTCTATATTAATAAGGAATATGTGTTATTTTCTTCTAGAAAGAATTGGGAGAAAACACCTGTTCATATAAAAAGGAATTTTCCTAAATATTATAAATTACTTATATCTACTCCAATGTTAGATAAAATATTAAGAGAGTCCTATATTTTATTTACAAAAAATATTGATATTACTTCATATGAAAATGGTATAAGGGAAACTCATAATCCAATCGGTCGTGCAGTTCCAACTGTTGTTTGGGATTATTATATGAATGGATGTTCTGTTCGAATGTTAAATCCGCAAACATATATACCAAAATTACATTCATTAAATGGTATTTATTTTTCTGAAATAAATAATTATTAAACAAAAATATTTTCAAGTAAAAATATCAAAATGATTTTAGCTATATTTTTAAATATATTTTCTAATTCATTATTATTAAGATTAATAGGATTTATTATTTTCAGCTACACTTCAAGAATTCTTTGGTTGCTTTATTGGTGCAAATTCTTATTTAACACCACCTAATAGTCAAGGTTTTGCACCACATTATGATGATATTGAGGCTTTTATATTACAAATTGAAGGTAAAAAGAGATGGAGATTGTATAAACCACGAAACCAGAATGAATATTTGCCAAGGTATTCTTCAGAAAATTTTTCACAATTTGAGATTGGAGAACCTATACTAGATACAATTGTAAACGAAGGAGATTTATTATATTTTCCACGAGGAACAATTCATCAAGGTGAAACTATTGATAATACACATAGTCTTCATATTACATTAAGTGTTTATCAGAAAAATAGTTGGGGTGATTTTTTGGAAAAATTACTTCCAAATGCATTAACAGCTGCTATAAAAGAAGACTATGAATTTCGAAAAGGATTACCTATTGATTATTTAAGATATTGTGGATATGTACATTCTGAGATTCAAAATAATTGCAAAGATAAATTCAAAGAAAAAATAAAACATTTACTTAGTAAATTAATAGATTATATTGACATTGATGAAACTGCAGATTTAATGGCAAAAAATCATATTCATGATTTTTTACCACCTGTTCTTTCTGAAAGCGAACGGGAATGTTCTGTTACTCAAGATGGTGAAAAAATGATTGAAAATGGAATTGTTAATAATAGAGTAGAAATAGAACCTGATACTAGATTTCGGTTAGCAAGATCTCATTGTATAAGGTATGACTCAATACAAATTAGTGATGTATATAATTTTGAATTTTGAATTCATCATTATAAAAAATTAATTTTTTTACAATTATACAATATTCAAAAATCATATGCAAAAAATTATAAAATCATATAATATTTTAATATTTATATTTTATTTTTATATTTTTTTTTAGATTTATATTTAAATTCATAATTTTAATTAAATTTATATATTTAATATGAATATTATTTTTATTATAGATTAATTAAAGAGAATGAATCATTTAAAATATATTATTCAAGTGAAAATTCTAAAGAATATCATGAGTATGAATCACAATTTTTAGAAGTTAGTGAAGAATTTATACCTGCTATTCGAAAAATGATATTGCAATATCCTAATTTTATACGTGTAGAAGACTTGCCAATTAATGGTGAAGACAATAAGGTAAATATAGAAATATAATAATTATTTTAAAGTAACATTATAATATATTACATTATTTTTATATAACAAATTAATATTCTATAAATTATTTTTATTTCATAGATACAAATAGTCAAAGATCTTTGGGAAAAATGTCTTATAGTAACAGACAATCCATTATGTATATTGGAATAATTGTATATTTTAAGTAATTTGTACAAAAATTAAAAAAAAAAAATAAATATTGAAAGTCAAAATTCTTAAAAGTATTATTATTAACTTAATTTTAATATTTTATAAAAAGAATTAATTAATTCTTTATAAAAAAAATAATAAATATATAATATAATTATATATAATAAATACATAAATATATAAAATAATTTGACATAACAATATAAAACATATAAAAATAATATAAAATACAAAATAATACTATAACATAAAATATATTGCTTTATATAAGATTGTTTATATATTTATACAAAATTACACATATCATAATAATTTTCATAATTGTAAGGATTTTTAATATGAATAAAATATTAGTAAAATATAATTAATAAAAATAGAAAGTTATATTACAATTTATTGATTATAATTTTAGAAATGAGTAATAAATTATTGTATAGTATATGAAAAATATGAATATGAATGAATATGAAAAAATATATATATTTAAAAAAATATTTATATTATTCTTTCTTTTATAATATCATTTAAAAATATTGTACGAAAGAAAAAATTAATTTTCATAAAACTTTGAATGTAGATTGAATTATTTGAATATAGAATAAAATATCCAAGGAACAATTTTTTTTAACATTTTGAAGAAAGAATTATTTTGAACAAAGTTGATTTATAATATTTTTTGTTTTTAATGCTAAGATAATAAATCACAAATAATGATTTTAAGTTTTCAAATANTATATATATATATATATATATATATATAAATGCAAGATTATAATATTTATTACATAATTTATCACATTTATCACATAATTTATCACATAAGCTATTCTGGAATATTTTATCTGATTTAGAATTTAATTATTTCTAAAAATTTATTTAAAAGATAAAGTTATTTTTAAAAAAAGCTGAGTATACAATTATTTAGATAATAAATATCTTTTCAAATAAAAAAAAAAAAAAACGAATAAAATAAATAACTTGCTATATCACATTAAAATTACTTGTATTAAAATTTATAGTTTTTATACATTTCAGTAGAAGACAATAAATAATTCGAATTTAAAAAAAAATTTGTTTCACATAAATTTTAGACATAAATTTATATGTTACAGTAGTATTTTGTAATACATTTTATTTATTAAGAATTTTTTGAATTAGATATATTTTTATTTGTCCGATTTGTTATTTCGTTTTGCTTGAGCAATGTGATCTCTTTGTCTTCCAAGAACATATTCGATATATCCAATGTATCCATCATGATCCACGTCATCTTCTCTGAGTACTCTATCCACAAGTTCTTCATAACAGAAACAAATATTACTTTTTATTCTTTATATTGTATTTGTATTTACATAAATTTTAATTTAATTACAAATATTTAATTGAAATTGTTTAATAAAATTTAATAATTATTTTGATATTTTATTTTCATATATTATCTAAATTATATTCGTTAAACTCATTTTATGGTATTTAAAAAAAAAAAATAATTTAAAAGATACAAAATGGAAAATATCTAAAAAAAATGTATTATAGTGTTTATAATGTATTATATTTTATACTACTTTAGGATTATTACATATTATTCATATAAGATTTATTTTTAATCACATTTAAATGCAAATAAAAAAATTTTTGCTGTAATCAAAAAATATTAGACTTTTATACATTTAAAATATTACTTTTCTTTTTTTCTATTTAAAAAAATAAAATTTAATTATATATTATTTTTTATAATATTTACATAATTAATTTTGTTTAGATATGATAATAATTTTATATATACAAGGAAATAAAAATTTTGTTTAAGAAATTTAAAATAATTTTTATATTTACAATAAAGGAGAGAAACAAATATTTATAAAATTTCATAGAATATTTACAAAATTTATTGAAAACATTTTGAAAAAATTAAAAAGAATAATTACGTTTAATAAATGTTTTAATAATGTTAATTTTTAATAAATGTTGATTTTAAAATTTAAATTTGTCTTTAAATATTAATTTTTTAATTGAAATAAATTATAGCAAACATAATTATTCCAGCAATATAGAAAATTTTTAAACACATATAAACTTAAATTTTTAAATGTAATAAAAAAGAAAAACTAATATTATACTTTAATATATACTATAATAATAATTTTAATATTATAGATGGAATTTTGTAATAGATAAATCTGAATTTTAAAAATCTGAATTATCTTTATAATTTAACGCTCTCAAAAGTAATAGTGAATAATTTTTTACTTATTTACATATTAATGAATTTAAAGAATATTAAGAATAAATAAATATTTTATTTAAAAATATGGAATATAAAAAAAAATACATATTAAAATAGATAATATTAAATATTAAAATAAAATTATATTATTTTATTTATTTTAATTTGAAAATAATTTTGTGTATAAATACGATGAATAAAAATTTTCTTTTTTTTTTTGTTTTTTAATCTGTTATTGAAAAAATTATATATAATTTATTATATACAATTAATTTACATACCTACGATCCAGGGCAAATCATCTTCATAATCCATAGTTTTCATGTTTTCGTTTGAATTTTCACGTTCAGCATTGGCAAGTCTGTTTTCGTGAAATGTATGTTGAATCGCGTAAAGAATTTCTAATCCGTCCAATTTGGCATTATTGTCGATATCATGAACTCTACGATTAATATAGCAATTGAAATTGATTTCAATTTATAATACATGGAATCATTAACATTATTAACATTTATTCAATCAATAATTTTTATAACATGTAATCATAAAAAATTATTAAATTTTTTAATGATTCATATATATATATATATATATATATATGAATTCTTTGATAAGATAAAAAATTTTCATGAGATAAAAAACTATTATATTTAACAGAAAAAAATAATCCACATACATTCTTGATTATGTAAATATTATAAATTTTATACAACATCAATAGTTGTTTAAAATCAAAAACGAACTTATTATTCAACTCAATATTTAAAATACAAAAATTTTTTTTATAAGATATCGGATATATTCGGATTATATCCGGATATATATCGGATTATTTTTAAAAAATTTATAACATATAAAATGAAATGAAAAATAAAGATATTATTTATAATTTATAATTTATAATTTATTAATATAAACATACTTAAAATAGTGGAATTCGATCTCCTGTTCAGTCATATTCGAAAAGTCCAATTGGTCCGCCATTGATCCTATGTCTTCTTTTAAATGGCTGGAATTTCGTTTTTATATTTCGAATTTCTGTAGCATTATAGATCGAATAAAAAATATGAATAATGCAAATTATACTGAAACTAAATAATTTATGATAATATATAATATATAATGTACTTCATGCATATTTTAATCACATAATTGATAAACTTTTGTGTTTTTAGATATTTGATTGTAAGATGATAATGAGCAAAAAATTGTATTTTAGTAATTATATGCGTACTCAATAAATTTTCAAAATCATTTTTTTTTAATAATTTTTTAAATTTAAAAAATATCAAATTTTTTACTTATTTTCATATACGAAAATTTTTTTTAATTATATATTAAGAATTTGAAAATTTAAATTAATTTAAATGTGTTTTGTAAAGTATAATATATATATAAAGTATAATATATATATCTTAAGCTGCATGTTCACTAAAGCAACAAGGACATATTTTTGTAATTGATGTAAAGTTTGAAGAAACAATTGAATAGAAATAAAAACAATAAAAACAAATATTTATATAATCTTATGTATTTTGTTGCTTGATTTACAAGATATTCCCATAATGCGACTTATACAAAGTGTTAATATATTCGTGATACATCTTGCACGGTTGATCCAAAAAAATTGGTCAAATACAAAAATGTCAAATTAAAAAATATATTTTATTAATAATATATTTAATATATCATTAATAATAATTATAATTCATTTTTTTTTAATATATTCAACTGTTTTTAATTGTTTTTACTAGTTTTGATATTCTGGCTATCGATTTTTTCATTATTTCATACTTAATATTTTTCCATTCAATTTATAAAAGTTTTTACAAACATATTTTTAATTTTGAATACTTACTGTTCTTAAGTTTGTTTCTAAATGATTCCATAATATTACTTATAAATTATAAATATCATTTTATAATAATTTACATTGTATCTCAATTCATAGACATAATGGTTATTATTCACTTATTTCTGAACGTTGATGTATGATCATCTAAAATTTCTGAAATACTATTATTGAATAATAATTATTAAGTTAACAATAATTTAAAAGTTATGAAAAATATGAATATTTGATAAATATAAAAAATTTCGAATATTATTAATTTAATAATAAATCATCATTGATTTCATCATTAACTTCATTTTTTTTTTACCATTAACATAACAATAAATATTATTATAATTATAAGGAGCAAGTCTTCTTCAACCTGGAACAAACTATTTGCTTACGTATAGATAACTTTAGTAATGAACATAATTTTAAAATCAAAATTTATGTTTTTCATATTATGTTGGACTTTAATATAGGCAAAATATTTTCACAATTTGACATTTGTTGGATATTTTTTAAAAATAGTAGCATACAGCAAAAAGATCTTCATCGTTGTTTCAACGAGGATACAGCTTTAGGCATTACATTTTGTGCGAAAGCCAAATGAAAATACAATAAAGACTTTTTAGATGAGAGGTTAGTAATTTATTCAAATTTTTGTAAAAATTTTTTTTAAAAAAGAAATCCAATGCAGTTAAATTCGAAAAACATGAAAGATATTTAATACAAGAAATTAAATTGAGGATATCAAAAAAAAAAAAAGAATTCTATAACAATGGAATAAATAAAAATCTAATGGTGAATACAAATCAAAAATTTTTATATTATGTGCACATAAATATTTAAAAGATCATTACAGAAAAAAATGAATATTATATTTATAATTTTTTTGTAATATCTAATAAATGTATATAAATAATAATAAACAACAATAATATTAAATATTATATGTCATAATTTACTAAATATTACAATATGTATATGAGAAACATTTTTTATTTAAAAAAATCAAAATTTTATATTATTTAGAATTTTG
>NW_006263847.1:187360-187946 GCF_000469605.1 Apis dorsata | reverse complement strand
TTCATTACAGAATTCATTACATTGTTTAATATTTATTAAATTGGCATAATGTAAAATAGAAACGTATTCAAATATAACGTAATTCAAATATAATTATATATTTAATCTCTAAAAAATAAATTATAATTTAATTAAAATAATTTTTTTTCTTAAATTTATTTAAATTTACTTTTCTTCAATTGTTATTAAGATTCAACTAATTCAAAAAGAAAATTATGAGAGAGAAACTTTTCAAGGAATTTAAATCTATTTAAACTATATTTAATGATCCTCCTTTTTTGTTATAAAATGAAATTATGAACAATAAATAATAAACTGAAATAAATATACATTTAATTAAAATAGTAATAATTTAATAATATAATATAATAATAATGAATCAAGTAATAATTTAAATATTAACTAACGTAGCATCCTGTAGTAATTCTGTATCTTGCGTTATTTTCACTTCTTTTTGCGGGGCGTAATGATGGTGAGAAACAGCGCTTCGCGGATGATGTGGTCCACGTAAACCAGTCGAAAATCCAATGCATAAACCGATCATAATTGTAGTTATCATTTGTCTGAAACAGTTCAATAATTATTA
>NW_006263847.1:185314-187212 GCF_000469605.1 Apis dorsata | reverse complement strand
ATTAAATTAGAATTAAAAAATATTATTATTTCAATTATTAATTTCATTATTAATATAATAAATTTATAATTTAATATTCATTATTAATTCAAAAATATCTAACGAAAAAAAAAAATTCAAAACAAAAATAAAATATCATTTTCACTTATAACTTTTATCAGGATAGTCCAAAGATGAAAATTTTATTTTTATAATTAAAAATTCTATTATTATAAAATAAGTTTATTAAATTAATTGATTATTTTTTATAATAAAAATAAATAAATAATATGTATGTATATAGTTAATAAATGTCAAATTATTAAATAATATAAGGTGTATATAATAAATAATAATAAATAGAAAAAAATATTACATGTATAAATCGAAAAATATAAAAATGTGAAAAACTGGATGACATTCTGCGATATTCCTTACAATACTCAATAACAATAGGACCTGCTGAGATACGATGATCGTCTACGTTGCCCTAGCATTGTCCACTGTCACTTGTAGGGGTTGAACACCCCTTGGTTAGCGACAGATGGACGGTAGAGGGGGTCCTAGTAATTATTATGCGATTACCCACAAGCCCATTGATTTAGATTGGACCCCGGGGGGTGTAGTGCACGATGCTCTGGGCCCGTCTTCAAATTTGCTACACATCACTCGTCAAGAACTTTGCAATCGTTTAAAACTTTATGAAATGTATACACTGATAGTTATAAAATGATATGTCTTTTTTCTTCTTAATATATTTAGTTTCTAAGAAATTAAATTATAATTTAATTATAATAATTTTTTTGTTTTAAATTTACTTTTTTTCAACTATTACTATTCGCATTTGAAAATAAAATTCTTGAGAATTGTAATCGAGAATTATTTTTCATTTTAAAAAATATTGCATTGAAAATGATGATTATTCGATATTAATTCTCATATTTAATGAATTTAATAATTCAAGTGAACTAATTATAATTGATTAAGAATTAAAAATTTACAATATTTATCGGTAATAGATAAATTTCTTAGAAAAAAAGAAATTTAATTATAAAGAATTTAATAGAAAATATGAATGTTTTTTTTCAAATTACAAGAAACATTCCATATATTTTTCTTCTATTTCAATATTGAAAACACATTAATATATTAATTTTCAAATATTTCTTTCTTATAACATCAATTTTCTATTCGTAGTCATATAAATTTGTTATCATTGATGAACAAAATATATTTGAACGTCCCGTTGAAAAAAATCCAAATTTTTTATTTGCATTTAAAAGAACTTATATGCAATATTAAACATTATAAAAATTTAAAAATAATATAAAACAATATAACGTATAAAAATTCGTACAAAAACGTAACGTACGAAAATTTTACATATAAAAAATTGATTTTAAAATGTATTCATTAATTATTTTCTATTTTTTTTATAATTAGTAACAATTATATATATACAAATATTTATAGTAGAATTAATTTTTTTTTATCAATTTAAATTAAAACAAGACAATAACAAATATAATTAAACTAATAACAAATATTACTTTAATTAAATCAAACAAAAATAAATATTATAATTAAATAATTAAAATCATTACCTAAATAAATAATTTTATATTTCATTTATGAAAATATTTTTCTTATTTTTCTTATTTTACAATATATATTTTATTGTATATTTCATAATATATTTATATTTTATATAATAGATCATCTACAATTTAGTACTTTTCAATTTTCTGTTAAAAAGATAATCAAATTATTTGTAAATAAATTAATTCTTAGTCATAAGAATAAAAATTTCACAAAAAAAAAAATAAAAATAAAAAAATACTTGTATATAGTGTAGTTTATATGTACATATATGTACATATATATGCGTTTGTATATATTTTATATATGTTTTATAAATA
>NW_006263847.1:179910-185064 GCF_000469605.1 Apis dorsata | reverse complement strand
TTATATTTTTTGAATTAAATTAAATATTAATTAAATTGAATTAAATTAAATATCGTAATAATTGTAATAAATATATTTAAAAAAATAAATAAAATAAATAATGTTAAGGAAAGACAAATAATATGATAATTAAATATTTCTTTATCAAAATTTAAAAATTAATATAAAAATCAATCTAATATAAAAAAATATATACATATTATTTATTATATATATAATATATAATAATTTAAAAAATTAGTTAAGAAAAATGTTTTGAATTATCTTAATGAAATCTATATAGGTTTTGATAAATATATAATGAATAAAGGTTTTGAAATATAATAATGAATAATTTTTGAATAATTTGAATAATTTTTTTCGTATAGTAAAAGTGGTAATAAGGGAAGAGCAAACAAAAGTGTCATTTTTAGTCATGTTTACACTCAAATTGAACACTCGTGAATATTTGTGTAAAGAACAAATGAAGATAGGTGTTAAAAGACACGCGAGATTGACAGGAATCCAGGGTACTTAGGAATCAATTTTATATAGGCTTACGGTGGTCGAGTGAAAATGCATATGTTGAGGGGGCCTCAAGGGGCTTTCGATGCAAGTGGACCCCCGGGGTACACATCCCAGTTGGAACAGAACACCCTCGATTCCCCCTCCTCACTTTGGTGTCGAAATCTATAAATAATTTATATCATTTGGTCCATTCACTGAAAGAGCCCATATGTACCTGTGTCGCCTTACAGGGGACCTAGATTTTTTCCTGGAATATCGCTTCGATCAAAAATCTCAATCGAGAGTATATGTAATATATGCATTCAAATACTATTATATTCATTAATATTATTATTGTATTTATATTAACAATATTATTGTATTCATTAATGGAATAAAAAAAAAACAATGTTAATTGAATCTTCATCATCATTGATTTAATATTTAATAAAGATGCATTTCTAATAATTTACGATATTTTTTGCGAGAGCAATTCTCTGACATGTATAAATATGTTTGAGATAATGATAATTGTAATTATCGATATGTTATTGATAATTTTTTATATATTCTGATAATATCGTTGAGATATTATAAATAGACGGAATTATATTGAAATACAAATGATTAGAATATTTTTTCTTATTCAAAGTTATTATTAAGATATTTAAAAATGTTATTTATGTTATTACTTATTTGTTGAGTTTCAATAAAAATAAGTTTTATTAAAGAATTATATTGCAGTTTACTTTAATTATTTCTACTTGTGTTATTGATTATCTTAACGATATTTTAAATATATATAATAATCAAATTATTAGTTATCATTGATAGTCATAGTTCTAAGAGAGATAGTAAATTGAATTTATTTATAATAATTGTTTTCAGAGAATAATATAATCGTGTAAATACTTATTTCCTTCATATCGGACTAAATAAATAATCTCTACTTTTTAATGTGAAATATTTCTTAAAATTTATATATCAATAAAAATGATAGAAAAATTTATGTTCGTATTTTTCTTATCTTTTATATAATATCTAAGCTTTATAACATTCAAAAAAGTAAAAATATTTCTTAAACTAATTTTTTTTTGGAAATTATTATTATGTAATTAATATTAATTATTTTTTTAAAGAATGCAATACCGCTTAAATTCTGCATATGCAATCTTAATTAATGCAAAAGTGAATAATATAAAAATCAAATTTCATTGTATTTTGATTCGTAAATAGTTAATTTATTGATTCTACATATAAAATGCTAAAATTATCTTATTAAAAAATTTTTAAGACAGAGTTATTTTTGGTTTAATTTTTGAATAGTTTAAATATAAATATTTTATAAATATCATTAATATATATATAAATATAAATATAATTAATAAAAATCTTTTAGAAAAATCTTCTTAAAAAAAAATGAAAAAAATATATGAATTGGAAGGAAACCATATTTGATTAATAACAAATAAAATTATTCAATTTCATGTAATTAAATTTTGCTTTAAAAATAAAATAAATCAAAGAATTAATATGGTGTACCTGCTGATATTAAATATTGACGATTGATTCATTGAAATGAAATAAAATTAAAATGATCTTTGCAAAATAATAAATTCAATTTATATTGATAGGATTGATAAATATTTTTAAATATTGAATATATTAGTTAATTATATTGTCAATTTATTTTTATCTCTTATCATAATTGCAATAACAATTTGCAATAACAATATATATTTTTATTATTATATTTTTCCATAATTTTCCAATTTATATATATTTTTCTTTTATTTATATTCATAAAGAATATACTTTAACTGGAACATTAAATTTGGCTTTATTATCATATAAAAACAATTTATATCTTTCAAAGCAAGTTTTATAGATAAAAAAAACTTGTTTACTTATTTAAGTCATTGTAGAATAATATGTATTATATAAAATAATTCATATATAAAATATTTTTCATTTGTTTATCAAGATTTAAATATTCTTTTTCTCATATTGAAAAAAAATGAAAATCAATAAATTAAATAATGTGAATTGTTTATATTAAAGCGAAAAAATAAAGAATGAAAGATTAATTTACATTTGAATCTGAAAAATAATATAATATGTAATAATGTTTTGACATTTCTTCTATTTTGATATTTATCAAAAATATTTTTAGTATAATAAAATCTAATAAAAATTTATAAATAAAAAAATATTTTTAAAAAATTAGTCATTAGAAGAATAAAATTATTATTCTCTTGCTTATTAAATATTTTTATATATTTAATCATTATATTTGTCTAAAAAGAAATGAATACATATTTTGCGAATAAATTTTCAAATAACCCGCTTTTTATCTCTCAAAATTCAATATCCATAGATATCTCGAAACATACTCTCGAATCGAAGAAATTAGAACCTATTTTGCTTCAGATTAGGTTATTCTAACCTAACCTTAATTCGAGATTGGCACCGATGTTTTTTAGTCAACTTGAATTGTGCGAATTTAATTGCACATAAAGAAATTAATAAATTGTATCATTTACCTGGATTTAACGATTTAATGATCGACTGTTGAATTATTGATCTTGAAATATGAGTCGAACTTCTGTTCGATTTTTTGTGGTCGATCTTTTCAATAATGTTTTCAACTGGATTTTCTCTTCTGTAACGCGCGTGACATTTATCGACGTTCTTCATGGAGTTTGCGTATTCGAAGAGTTGCTCGTTATACTATTCGTTCATAAAGCGGGATATTTTGCTTTTGAATTTTACAAATCGATTCATTTGTATATTTTGAAAATCGAAAAAATATTAATTACAACCAATAAATCTATATCTTGAAATATATCTTGAAATATTTCAGAAAAAAAACAAATTTAAATGCAAATAATTGATCTCTTAGAGAGCATTAAATCATTTAGATTGTTATATAACATGAAATGATCGATTTTATAAATATATATAACTATTCAAAATACAATATCTTAAATATACAATTAAGTAATATTTATTACATCTTAACTATGTTTACATATGTTTAAAGTTAAATAAATATATATATAAAATTTAGATAAAATAATTTTATTATTATTGTTTTATTGTAAAAAAAAAAAAATATGTTTCAATATCAAATTTGAATAAAAATATTTAGTAATGTATCTTTATAAAATTATGTTAAAAGAATAAACAATTTTTTTTGTGAAAAATTTATATTAATAAAGATAGACAAAAAATGAAATTAAACAATCATTTTCAATGAAGCTATAAATGTCAAAAATCTTATAAAATTAAGAATTCGATCATTTCGTTTGCAAAAACCTAATAAAATATTTTATGTAAATATTTTATAAATAATATGAATGTTTATAAATTTTTTTAAGAAATTATTTATAGATAAATATATATAAAATTATTTAATACTACAGAGATGAAGTAAATACGTTTAATTATTATTAGAGTTATAAACTTTAAAAAGAATATAAAATTATTTGTATTATTTAGCATTATATTTATAAACAGCATTGATATTTGATATAATAATTAATAATATAATTTTTTTTTTGATAAAAATGATAAAAATTATGTTTTAAATATTTTTTTTAAAACTTCATTTTGTTAGATAAATGAATTAAGTAAAATTGAAATATTTCATTTTGATTTTAACTAGATATATGAATTGAATAAACTTGAAATATAAATCTTATGTTAAAATTTATTTTAAAATAAAATAATTGAATTAGAAAGTGAATTTTTATGAAAGTTTATTTTAGTGAAAGTTTAAAAAAGTATCATATTCTTATATAAATAAAATATATATTAAATTAATTTATTTTATATTATATTCCAAAAATAATTTTACACATTTAATTTTGAAAAATTTATTTATACTATATTTTGATTATATGTAGATATAGATGTTTTTTTATTATATGTTCTTTTTTTTAATAAAATAAATTATGCAATAAATTATTTTTTTTTACATCTGGTTTTTACTGTTTATTTTTATGAAATAAATACGATTTAGATTCTGAATTCAAATTTCCTATTAAATTACTATAATTTAGTACTTATGAATATATTTTTATCAAAAAAAAAAAAAGTAAATTCTTATATTGTTTTTATTATTTCATTTTCAGAAGTTAGAATTTAATTTAACTTAAACTGATATTTTAAAAATAAATTAATATAAAAAATGAAATTTAATTTAGACAAATATTTTTAAATAATCCAGCACTTTTTACATTGAGTTAGATGCACTTTGCTATATAAATTACATTATATTCTGGTTTTCTATGATAGTTCATTTTTTCCTAAAATTGTCAGATACGCCGAAATCCATCAAGATAAAAAATTGGCTGAAAATGAATATAGGCTTTCCTTATTCGTTTTTTTTTACTGATGATTCCATTAAATTTCCAATAACAAAAATGTTGATATTTCATCGTCAAACTATTCACTTTTATTAAAAAAAATATTTGAATTTTTCTATATCGAGTTGAAAAAAATACAATAATTATTAAAAAATTTTATTTTATCTATTTACTGTACATAGAAGTAAAAAATAAGAGATAAATTTATTGTATTTTGTATTTAATTTAATATATATTCAAAGTTAAAAGATTAAAAAAATTATTTTTATTATTTTAAAAATAATAATATATAATTATT
>NW_006263847.1:174591-179607 GCF_000469605.1 Apis dorsata | reverse complement strand
TTTTGTAAAAAAAGTAGATAGATAGACAATCGATAAATTAAGAAAAAAAATTCTTTAGTGATTTGCTTTTCTACTCCAAAAAATTGATGAAAATATAAACAAAGAAATTTTCGTTTTTTTATTTATTTATTTATATTTATTTCTTTATATTATTATTTAATATTATTATTTAATATTATTATTTAATATTATTTAATAAAGATATTTTTCAAAATGCAACAATAAACAAATGCAAGCATTACATTTATTTCTACAATTAGAGCGATGAATATTAGATATAATATTTGACTACAAGAGGAAAGAATTTTTGATAAATAAAGGATAACATAAATAAATAAATGAAAATAAATAAATGAAAATAAATAAATGAAAACTTTTGATTTTTTTTGCACAATTTTCTGCAAAATACAGCAAAAATGAAACTTTATCGGTTTCTTATATATTCTTACAGTTTTGACATTTTTATTAACGATATTTTCGATATATGTAAATCAATATGTAGATTTATAATATATATGAGATACGATATAATGAAAAAAACGTCTAAGTTTTGTTTTTATATCCTAAATCAAATATATCAATTATAAACAATTATTATCTCTCAATCTTTGAATTTTTAAATTGCAATAAAAAAATATTTCCATAAACAGAATATAAATAAATCAATATTTTCATAAACGAATTTTTTTAAGATCAACTTTATACATTCAAAATTGAATATATGATTTCATTTAAAGAAATGTAGTTGATCTTGAAATCTCCTCTACTATTCGATTTATAAATAATTTTTGTTAAAACATTTTTTGGATAATTAATTTTAAACTTTTGTAAAATGTTCGATCGTATCCAATTAAAACACCCTATATATTTTCATGTTTGTATCGTAATTAACTAATTAACTCGAATAAAAATTATATGAATTGACAATCTGCCGTGTATGTATTTCGTTCCTTCGAAATGAAATGATATCACGTATAATAATCGTAACAAGCAAAATAACTTCATTAAAAGCATTTGTTGCAAATGATTGCATGTGTGCGTGTAAAACAAAAGAAATCGGTTTGACCATTTCGAGAGACATGTAAAATCAAAAGCTTTGAGAATTTAAATTTAAATGCTAATATTCTTTTATCATTTTGAAAAGACATTCTATAATATGTAATATCGTATAATGAAATAATTACAATAATTATTTTCATGAATAATATTTATTAATAAAATTTTATTCATTAAATAATTTAATTTTTTGTATCCTTCTAGATAATTGTGAAATTTTGCTGTCATTAATTTGCATGTGCAAATTATATATGGAATATTTCGTACGAAACTGTATATTTGGAAAATGTTATTATTTTTCAAATCTTTTTTTTTTAATTCTTTAAAATTTAAATTTAAGTATCGAATTAAACGAAATGAATTTTAGTGTTTATGAAGTGTTTAAATTAATAAAGTGTTTAAAAAATAAAGAAATTTATGTATATAAGAGGATCGTTCTTATACACATAAGGTTCAAAAAGTTCGATACAAAAAATTACATAAAGATCAATTTGAATAATTTTATTAACTTTTTAATGTTATATTTAAACAATTTGAACCATATTTAAATAACATAAAAAAATTTTTTAAAAAATATTCATTTGCGAAAAATCTAAATTATTCTATTTGGAGCTTTCTATTATTTTTAGATTTGATCTAATCAATTATCTTTAGACGATTGATTGTCAGTCGTTTTATTATTTTTTTTAAATTTATTTTTCACTTGAAGTTTTTTGTTTTAATATTATTATATTTTCTTTATTAATGTTCTTAATTTTATTATTATATTAATTATTTTTAATTATGTATATCATAGTTATGCGATATATATATGATATTATACAAATATACTTTTTATCATTATAATATAATCATATATGCATATATATTATTCATTTATAAGAAATTTTCAGTAAAAGAATGATAAATAATAAATATATTATATTTTTGCCAAATAATTATTTTTATTTTTTTCTAAAAATGCTTAAATATTTTATTTTTTTTCTATTGCTGATTATTTTTGTAAATCATGTATTGTTATGTCAAGTGAGATTTTTTTTATTGAATCCTATTATATATATTTCATTTAAAAAGAAACGAAGAGTGTTTTATTATATATTACATCATATTACCAAGCATTTTATATAGTATAAAAACAAAATTAATTTGCAAATATTTTTTATGCACGATTCTGAATCTTCATGGATAGTGAAATGTTTCATAAATCAATTCTTTATTTCAAACTTTCTGATGAAATATTTCGTATACTAATGAAAGATTCACGAGATACTTCGTCCATCGTAGCATCATATAGATGGCGTCATGATGGCCAGATATCTCGTTCACATCATTGTATCTATAATATCATAGATATAAAGATAGATGGAAATATCTTATTCTTTTAACAACGAAAGAATTAACAATCATATATATATATATAGATATATAATATATATATAACATGATGCATTTATAATAATATATTTTGATAAATATATATTTTGATAAAGAAATTTTTTTTATAAATTATACACAATGATAGGATTTATTAAATAAATAAATGTTTAAAAAAAATAATTACTGAATAGTAAATAACAATCAGATAATTCTAAAAATAAAGAGAAAATAAAAGACAAAAGAAATAAAGACAAGTTATAATGTTAGATAAGAAAGTTGTATCATTCTTTTTAAAGATAAGAAAATATATAAATATATATCTTATAAAATATATTATTTTTCTTGAAAATGATAAACAAGAGAAAAGTTACAAAAAAAAAATTTGTATTATTTTTCGTAAATAATATATTGATAAATAATAATATATATATGAAATATATAAATTTTTTGTGGTTGTATATTTTTTAAGATAAGACAAGATCAAAAGTAAGATAAATAATTCAATCATTTTATAATATTGTATTCAATTATATATACTGTATAATAAAATAACATTAAATAAGAAACATAAAGAAACATTAAATAAAATGTGTATTATGATGGTTAAAATATAAAATTGTGTGTGATAAATTATACTATAATTATACATTTTTACATTTATACTTACATGATACATATATATCCAATTACAGCGAGGATTTTCAAAAAAGTTATAACATGAATAAAAATTTTTTATTTTTTCCATTTTCCTAATCATTTTCCTAAGATTCTCCTTTTGAATTATTATTCATTTTCATATCTGAAAATAATGTTGAAAATAATATTAAAGAAGAAAAGCTTTTTCATTTCTCAAAATGTATAACTTTTTATAAACTATAAATAAAAAAATGATAAATATAATAATACAGATCAGCTTGATTATTTTAAAAAAAATAAATTTGTTTAAGTTTTATAAACATAATAGAGACTGCATAAGAAGCAAGTGAAAAGAATTTTCCTTCCTAGATCACTACTTAACTATATAGTGCAAATATATATAATAAAGAGAGAGATTTAAAAAATAAATAAAGTACAGAAAATATAAAAGAATATTCTTTAATAATTAGAACTAAATACATAATAATTAATAATATATAATAATTATAAAATAAACAGAATAATGTGATGTATGGAAAATAAATTGATCTTGGATAAAAAATGATCAGGAAAAGATACGAAAACTGGACTTAACAAATGGAAATATAGAATTGTTTGAATATATGGAGGAATAAGAACGAGAAAGTAAAAAAATATAACATAACAGTGTTCAAAGGAAAGTAGAAAAAAGAAAAAAAAAGGAAAAAAAAAATGATTGAAGGTTGGATGAGCAAAGGAAAATGAAAAACCGGAGAAGGGGGAAAGATACAGAGTGGAAAAAGTATGCGAAAATGGAGACAGTGAAGAAAACAGAGGATTGGACGTTACGTGTGCAAGGATTAAACTCGAAAAAAAAAAATGAAAAAAAAAAGAACAGAAACGGGGAAAAGGGGATGAAATAGAGAGGACCGAGTTTTGAAAGTAGGAAGGAAAGTAGAAAGGGAAGTAGATGTTCGTGAATCGGGAAAAGAGAATGAAGGAGAATAGTATGGTACGTATACATGTTCGAGAAGCGAAAAGAGAGAGAGAGAGAGAGAGAGAAGTGAGGAACGAAGAGAGAACACGAGAGAGAGAGAAAGGGAGAGAAACAAGGTACATGGATGGGTCTCTGGTTGCCATGGTGACCACCGTCGCCTAAAGCTATGCTTTTATTGATTCCAAGCCGCAAACAATGTACAGGAGTGGATGTTTCGCTCTGTTCTCTCTCTATCCGTCTGGATAGTGAGGTATTAACGTTCCCCGAAATACCGATACTTATGAGCACGTGCCCTAGAAAAGCAGGGTCACGCGAAAAGTCTTTCGATTAATTTGCAGGAGATAAATGCTTTTTATTATATAAATATATCTTTTGGATTCAAAATTTATCTTTTGGATTCAAATTTATAATTTCATATTTAGAATGGTTCAATTCTGGCGATGTTCGAATATTGATTCAAATCAAGTAGAGAATTAGATAGAGGTTCTGCTAGATTAAGAGGCCCTAACAAAGAGCCTGAGAAATTTATTATTTAAAGTACCTCTTTATACAAAGTGTTCATAATCTGAAAAAAAAATATTTCGAAGAGAAGTTGGATAGTTTTCAATCGATGACGAATTGCGATATTTGAAATTATTTTAATTATTGTCAAAAATATTTTTTTAGATAAAACAATTATTTTACTTTTTTCTTAAATAACAATATATTTTTAATATTATAACATTGTTGCTAATGTAAAGAATTCAATAATGTAACTGTAAGATGAAATGTTATTTTTTGAAAAAATTCAGAAAAATTCTGTGGTGTCCTCTTCTCTCCGATACTTATTTTGTTTATTAGTTAATCCTATTATTATTAAAATAGAGATAAAAGTACAAATATAAGATAATATGAGAATATGAGATAAGATTTTGATTATAATGATGGAATTTTTGACAATAATTAAGATTTAAACAAAATGAAGATGATTT
>NW_006263847.1:172315-174543 GCF_000469605.1 Apis dorsata | reverse complement strand
TTTTTTTTTTTTTTTTTTTTTTTTTTTTTTTTTGCCACAATGGAAAGTTTCTGTATTTTAATGAAATTCATCTAATTTGAAGAAACTAAAAAATGTAATTTATTTTGCATTAATCATAATTTCAGATATTAATAGAGATTTGAATATTATATTTGAATGTGAATATAATGGCAATAAGTAAAATGACGAATAAATAATAATATGAGACATTTGGAATTTATTAATATTATTAATAAATAATAAAATTTTAATCATTCATCTAATTTAAAAAAAACAAATTTAAAAAAGAAAAAATTTTTATTCATTTATTAATATTATATAATTTATAATAGTTATTTTGCTTATACTATTTATATCAAAAGAAATATATAATTATACAAAAAGAAATTTAATAATAATATTTATTAATTACAAGAAATTACATAGTATATTTTATATATAATGCTTAGTTAAAATTTGATTTATTATTATATCTATTGAATTTATTGATAGTTTACATGACTTGTATATACAGAAGAAATTTAATTTTAGGCATTTACTAGATAATACTTAACCTCTGATAAATGTTAAAAGACTATGTTAAAAAATAATAAATAACTTTTTAGTCATTAATTTTAGTTATTAATTTATCATTAATTTACATATTTTAATGATATTCAAAACAATCTCAAAGAAAAATATGATATTCAATTTTCAAATCAAATATTTTAAAATTAGAAGATCAAGTTGAAAAAATCGATAAGAATAAAAAGTTTGTTTCTTGCCAAAGAATCTAAATTAATTATAAGAATTCCTATTAAAAAGAGAAGTAAGTTAATCGCAAAACAACTTTATGATCTTGGCACAATGTCAAGATAAGATCAACTTCAAATATATCTTTCTAAATAATTTTTGTTTAATTGGGATAACGTGTTCAATAGGGATGACGTGAATGTATGCGTCATGGAGATTTCTTATTCTATGACGATTAACGCATACAGTTGTGATCTTTCTCAAGAAATGCGAAAAATGAAAACAAATTTTCCACATAATCTTTTCTTTCACAAACGTTTTCATATATACATGTATCATCATCAGTGTTCAAAGCCATTTTACATTTTCGTGGTATTTTTCGCAGTTTTAAATTGTTTTTTTTTTTTTTCTATTTATCAAAAATCAATATCAATATCGAGGACATTCGATTTTTGATACCGCATCAAAAAAACATTTATTTCGACAAAGTTTAGTTTCCAGATATATCAGATCAAGATAATCCAAGTTAAATTTAAATAATTTCTAAAATTACATGTTTCTAAGTTAAAACACTGAAACACTATGCATATGATATAATTATTTTGTTTTATAAAAAAAAAAAAAAAAAAAAAATAGAAGAATTTACGAATATCACTATCGAAAAGGAATTTTTTTTGAAATGGGTAATCTGTCTCACAGGATTGTTGTTTGCCCGCGGTGCACCGAAAAATCAAATCTTTTCTCTTTATCCGTAACCACCTATTCAAAATCGAATCAATAACAATGAGTGGAACTACTGATGCGAAAGTCAGATCGCGATTGAGTTTTCTACCCGATTACAACGAGCGGGACCTCCTATCGTGATATCTGGATGAACTGTACCGCCTAGGGAATGCGTTTCGTACGATAAAAACGTGTTCCTTCGATCTGCAAAACAGCTTGCATTATATCCATTATTGGTTAAAGTTCAATCATAGGATGATTTTGAAAAAAAAAAATTGAATGAAATACTAAAATATTCAAACATTATTCAATATTACTTATGTTGAAAATAATCTCGATATTTAAATATTATTCCAATTATATTATATTGTTACACGATTATTGTTATATTATTGGTGTCAGAAATGTGTAAAATGATTCAGAATTAAACGACTAAATAAAGTGTTAAATAATATTTGTTGCACGCCAATTTAAAGTTTAACGATTGATTGTAACTTGAATAATATTTTGTATTGTTTTGTTGAATGAAAAAGTAAATTGTATATTGTGATAAACTATCCTTAAAAATTGAATTCGAATGTTTTTCTCATATAGATTTAAAATTCGATATAATACAAAGAAATACGTAAAATTTTTGAATATTTTTATAAAAAATTATGCATATTAAAAGAAGGAAATTCATCATTGAAAATTAAAAAATTTTAATATTAAAAATGAGACATTAAAAATTAGCAAATACAAAAGATATAAATCAAAAAGTTAATTAATAACAA
>NW_006263847.1:167567-171867 GCF_000469605.1 Apis dorsata | reverse complement strand
ATATATATATATATATATATATATATATTATTTTTATTTTTCTAATCGCAAAAAGAGAAATTCTATAAATTTAGATAAATCAATCTTTCTTTTAATTTCGATAATTTATATCATTTTCATTAAATTTTCTAATGTGAATAACGTAGACTTTGTTAATGAAAAATAAAATATAAATTTTCTTTATGGAAAAATAATAATTATAATATATATTTTATCTGTCTAACTGAGAATTTTTAAAAAAATTTTAAATATTTAAGTAAAAATAGAAAAAAAAAAGAATAATCTTTCTTTCTTGATTTATTTTATTATTATTTTATTGTTAAAAATTGGTTATATATTCTTCAATAATTTTTTCTAATCACAAAAATTTTTGAGATATGATGCAATTATGATAAACAATTAAATTTTTTATTTATCCTATAAATATATATAATATCATAGTAAATGAATAAAGTAAACATTTAATTATCAATTAATGATTTACTATTAAAATTCTCTTGAATATGAAATTGATATTTGAATATAATCTCAGATCTAACAACACCAACATGATTTAATCGATAATAATATTCAATTAACATGATAAGCATTCATGTGTATCAAACAAAATTGTAAATTAAATTTCGATAAAACAAATAACAATTAGTGATATTTTTAATCACAATTTTTGATGATTAATTTTTTTCAATGAGAAGAATATTTAATAAATGCAATTGAAAAATTGGTAATCAATATTTTTATATAAAATATGATGTAAATGTCAATGAACAAATATGTCATTATTCAAATGTCAATGAAGTAGAATTTGTATGGAAATATTATACAAATACTGAAAATACTTGTTTAATAGACAAGCATTGAATCTATATCAGCATACATTAGTATCGTGACTAATAATTTTCCAATAAATTTTGCTATCGTTAATTTATTTTTGATTATATTTGTCATTATTAAAATCTTATTTTATCATCCTTATTATTTTTATGTTATTTTAAAATAATATACTTTTCTCTATAATAAATATTATAATTAAACTTAATAATTGTATTGCTAATAAATATATAGCATATATAAAATAAATAATTTTTATTTGTTATATTGATACTTTTCAATTATTAATTGAATAAATATAATAATTCACTAATAAAACAAAAATAAAATAATAGCAATGGAATAAGATAAAACATAATTGGAATTATGTAATTATATTTAAAAATAATCTACAAAGAAAAAATCTGAAGAAAATGAAAATATTGAAGATAAAAAATAAAATAAAAAATACATAACTGATATAAATTACATTTTTAATTATGTTTAAAAATAATTAACAAAGAAAAAGAATCTTAAAATAATCAAAGAAAAGTACCATCATATCTAAATATTTATATAAAATAATATTCTTTAATGTGATATTCTGTTACATCAGATTAACTTGAATTAATTACTTAACGAAGCTTAATTTAAGCTTTATTTATTTCAAAAACAAGACATAAAAATAATTTCAAGTTTTCTCATAACATTTATAGATTATATTAAAAAATAATTAACAAAGAAAAAATCTTAAAACCCATCATAATTATTTCATATTTAAATGTTTATATAAAATAATATTTCATTTGATACGTTAAATTGAATTAATTATTCAATGAAGCTTACGTTTATGCATTTCAAAAATGTAAAGACAATTTTAAATTTTTTCAATATAATATTTTTAGGTTATGTTGCTTTTTAAGATTTTTCATTTGCATATACAAAAACATTTGACACAAACTTAAGGATTAAGTTTCCATGTTTCTCTATAACTTTTCAGATTACTTCCGCAGATGATTTGAAAGCCGCTTGGAACGTGCTTGCTAGTTTGAACGTAATACCATTTAAAGCTTAATTAAATGTCAGAGGACGAAGTTAATTAAAGATTTAAAAAGTCGTTCAGAAGGTATCTACCTCATTGACTACGTAAATACCAAGTTGTTCTTCAACTTCCAGTGAATTTCCATTTTTTCCACCTTTTGTTACGCATTAACACTTTATTTAAATTTACATGTATTGTAATTTAAATTATTTGTTATCCATAATTTTAGTAAATAATAACATTTTTGTTTTTGATAATTGTGTAATAAGTTTATGTGAAACTTATGTATGTCTGTTCTAAAAATGGAGATATATCAACATTTATATTATCTTGTGTAAATGAAATTATAAAATTATGAAATTAGACTTTTCATAATTATCTTGATCATGTAAAAGTAATTTAAATAATAAAAATAATGTTTAGTTAACAAATAATGTTTTAATTCTAGTTCCATATTAATTTTCAATTCATTCATTATAATATAGTTAGTTAATAATTAGTTAATTCTACACAAGATATTAATTAATATCTACCAATAACTTTGATTATTTCGAATATCTCTATTATTTTTAAAGATATACAAAAATTTTTTTAGAGAAGTTATATAGGGAATTATATCAGGAAATTATATCAGGAGGGTAATAATAATAAATTATTTAATTTTTTTAAAAGTAATGGAAATTTTAAAGTTACATTTCATTTTGTTAAACGAATACTACATTTTTTAAATAATTATTTTCATATAATTTCAATATTGTCCAAGTTTTCAGAATTATTCAAAGGAGACTTATAAGAAATATTCGAAGAAGAAATATAAAAGATATTCGAAGCAATAGTTATTCATGGATACGATTATACTTTCATTAAAAATATTAAATTTTAAGTGATGTTTAAATTTATAGAACATATAAGTAGATAGATAGAACTCATGCCACGTTATATTACATTGATTTACATATTTTTGAAAATATCAAATTTTTATTCAATACATTTTTATTTAAAATAGATTTTATTTAATAAAATCAATATTATAAATTATAACTTACATATTGTGATGATTTTTTTTGTATAAATAATAAATAAAGAAAAATATCCACAATTTTATATGTATGATATAGATTTGCATTTTTCAGTTAAAATGGGTAGGGTGCATTTTTCAACTAAAATGTGAATTTTATATCAAAATATGAATTCGAAAATATATATTCACATATTATAATATTTTTTTGATTTCTAATTTAGAAAATTGATTTGAAAATTTCAAAAATTTTAAAAATTCCAACATGATAAATTGCAATTGCAACAGAATGCAATATAATTACTTATAAAATAATTAATACAATAAAATAATTAGTTAATTAATCCAACCTAAACGTTATAAAAACTTTATGAATAATTTTATGGAAAGAAATTAATTTGAAAAAAACAAAACATTACAAAATGAAAATAAGCTACGAGAAACAATTACATTATCGTGGAAGGAAATTCCACCAATGTGATAAGTTAATAATTGTCACAATATATAAAAGCGGAAATATCATAAAATAATAGATAATATAAATAATGAAGAAAATAAAATTTATCTTTTATGAACTTACAATGAATAAATATATATTTTTTTCCAAAACTGCTAGACAAATATTTTTTTCCAATTATCATTTTTCATTGTTCTTTCTTTGATAATAAAGAAAAATTATTTTTTTTGGATTTATCACATATCAAATTTATCTGACATTCTTATATATTTTACATTTTACAATGTAAAAATTACAATTCTTTTAAATAATTTCAAACCTTTTTAAATAATTTTTATTGGTTTTAAAAAATTATTTATATTTATTTATTTATATCAATTATATCAAATATGGTATATATGAAAATTTCTTTTCGTTTCATAAAATTCATACATAACTTAAAATAAAGTTTATCTATCAACGTGTCTTAAAAAAAAAAGAAGAACGATTAAAAACAAAAATCATTAGAGTTTATTAATTCAATCCTTTCTAATCATACTCTAACATTACAATTTTGATTAAAATTTTAATAAAATTTTACAAACTACAACTTATCACTACAAAATGTTTGTAATAAAATCATTCGTGAAATTTCACACATAAATTTATTAGAAATTACGAGTTTATTTTATATAATTGAATTAATTTATCTGCAATAAAAGCTTAGATAAAAAAAAAAAATAATAATAACAGCGATATAATCCCTATGATACTCGAATGGCTAATTCCCTTTAAGTATGCCTCGAATGATATAAAATTTCATTTTGATAAAATTGTTTACCCAATCGCAAAAGCTTGGTTGGTGCATTGGCCCTACCTGTTGACCCATGCGTTGAAACTTTGCTCGACCGGTAACAAGCAAATCCTGCGGATTCCGCGGTGTTTTTTTCCGGCTGCCAGAAATCAGGTCACGCGTTTTTCATACAAGTATTTC
>NW_006263847.1:164826-167328 GCF_000469605.1 Apis dorsata | reverse complement strand
TTTTTTTTTTCCCCATTTCGGGCCAGCCGCTCGATTGAGGTGTGTCGCATTCTGACGCATGAAAATGGCCCAAAGGGATGCGCCAGCCATGATCGATGCTCCATCCGATCGGAGACTACCGAAACTGCCCGTCAAATAATATATTCATAGCTTCCGGATGGTTGAACGCGACTCTCGAAATCCTCCTCCCCTCCCTCTACACCAGCCTCACCCTCTGCAACCACCCTCCATTCCGCGTATCACCCTGCGCTGCATCCGCACGCAAATCGACTGTCGAATAATTATCGAAAATACACGGTTGAACAGCTTACTTTTCTCTCTTTGTCTTTCTCTCTCTCTCTCCGTCTTTTTCCATTCTCTTTTTTTCATTCGGTCTCTTCTTCCTCTTTCTCTCTCTTTCTCTCTTCTTTTGCAATAGCATTGGTTTTGGCGAATCGGTAGGAATTAAAAAAAAAAAAAAAAAAGAAAGAAATTTTGAATGAAAAATGAATGAGGAAAAAGAGGAACAAAAATTCTATAAATCTATTTCTGATGAAATTTAATAATTTAAAGAAATTGTTTTGAAAATTTTTAAAAAGAAGTGGAAGGGGATAGAATAAAAGTAATTTTGAACTGGATTGAATTTGTTGATACATTTATATATATAAAGTAGTTGCATAAACATAATATCTCATGTAAATTAATTTTAAAAATAATTAATAAAAATTTTAAAATTACAAAAAAGTTTTAGTATAATAATATCCTTAAGAGAGTAATGAAGTGAAAAAAAATTTAAAGTAACACTTTGATTTTAAAGTACGATTTTGATTTAATTTAAAAATCATTATATTTACTATAAAAATTTTTTATATATAAAATTTTTATATAATTATTTGATATTATTATTTGATATTATTATTTAATATTATCGAAATATTATTAAAACTGCTTTGCTTCATGCCAAAATAGAAACGAAGTTATTAATTTTAAAATTCGAAATCGAAGAAATCTTGTAACCATAGTTAGGTTAGGTTAGATTAGATTAATTAAAAATAATTTAAAAATTATTTTTATCAACTAATTTTATCAACTATTTTTATCAACTATTATATTATTGTAATATTTTATCTGACTTATATATATAAAAATATTTTATCTGAATATATTTATAAAAAAATGGCTAGGAAAAGTTTAATGATATCTGAAAATAAACGCATTTAAATTAATAGCATCGATATTTTTTGAATTATTTTTTTTCACGTAATATATTCTTATTATGGATAATAGATATATTATATTCTATGTGATTTATTTGATTGTTATTTTATATAATATATTTCATTATTTCAATATCAAACAATCCATTGCATATCTATTGTTTAAATAATAATATAATATAGAATATAATATAGAATATAATAGAATATAGAATATAAATATACAATATAAATATAGAATATAATATTATATAATCAATAGCCAAAAACAGTGTATTATTTATATTCTCTTTATAAAAATCATTTATTATTTGTTCTTGTTTCTATTCTTATACTTTTGAAATAAATTGAATGAATATTATAAAATAATCATAATATAATAAAATTGAACCAAAAATTTCTCGATAAATTTCTCGAACGAATAAATATAGATCGCATTTCTATTGTAATAGTAAATTTTATAGGATTGGAGTAGATACTATAAATGCGGACATGTTACGATAAAAGATGAAATAAAGTGCATTGTTTCATTCAAAATCAATCCCCTCTGAATGTACTTAATTCGATAAAAGCATGCACATTGATGTAGATTTTACAATTTCGTAATAACATTATGCTGAAAATCATTCAAGAACAGTATACTGTTAAAGAGAAAGACACACACACACACACACACACACACACACATTTATTAACGAAATGAATCATGTAATTATTATTAATTATTTTATGTTATCTCACATGCAGAATTTATAAAATCAGTTTGCTTTTGAAAAATGATTATCCGATTTAATAATTTAATTTTTTTCAATGATTATTATCTAATTATTACAAGGCAATATTGATTGTATTATTTATAAAAATTAATCAATATAAAATGAACGTATCATTAAAATTTCAACGATATATTTTAATTTTAATGTAACATAAATGTTTTTAGATTATCAGTTTTTAGATTTGTAATTAGTTAATAATTAAGATCCTAATTTTTTTAATTTAAAAGAAATTAAATATTTATTTTTAATTTTTTAAATAAATTTATGGATTGATTTATAACTTAAATTAACTTGATGGCGAAATTATACTATATTAAAAAGGACTTTAGAAAGTTTAAACGTAATTATTATATTTAAATAAAAATAAATTCGTCACTTTTATAAATTATTTATATTAAATTATTTTTTATTTTAAATTAAAAAACATAATTAATAATAAGAAATTTCAAAGTTTGAAAAGTCGAAACTTTTTAAAAAGTTTTATCTATCTCTAATATACATTATATTACATTAGATCTTTTTTATTTCAC
>NW_006263847.1:160356-164372 GCF_000469605.1 Apis dorsata | reverse complement strand
AATAATAATAATAATAATAATAATAATAATAATAATATAATAATAATAATAATAATAATAATATAATAATAATAATAATATTCAAGTTATATCCATCCAACTTTAAACATAATGAATATCATTCGATTGTACATTTAATCATTTATTTTTTAATAATTTACGAATTTATCGAAATCGTCCATTTCATCCGTAATAAATCGAAATATGAATTTCATTTTATTTATAAACAGATTATTTATTTCCACGTGGTACGTTCATACTATCATTTCCCTCATTATTAAATTCACGTAAGAGGTAGATAGAGATGAGGCAAAGTATTCCATAAACGTTCACCCTCCTCTTTTTTTCTTTTCTTTTTTCGCCTCGATTCACGAACCACTTCTTCGTCGCATCGAGGTAAGTGCAAAATTATTTAGAAAATATTTTCTTAACCGCGTTATCCTGAAAGCTGACCTCCCCCACGTGCGTGCGAGAAAAGAGGGATGCGTGTCAGGCGAAAAGAATTGGTAATGCCGCATCGCGGTTTTTCGACTTGTCGCGGCTCCTCTGCACCTTTCCGTTTTTTTTTTTCATCTCCCCCTTAAACGGCGACCTTTCGTTGTGCACGGCGAAAACCGCCGGGTCTCAAAATAATCTTTCGAAGGATAACCACCAATCTCCGGCAAAGTTAACACGAACGACGTTTATAATCACCTAGTCGAGGGATAAGTAACTGTGGGGTTAAAGCGTGTTAATCTTCTTGCGGCTTGGCAAAGTTTCATGAGAAGTAAAGGTTCGTTCGACATACATATTGAAAAATTCGTTTTCGCATGAGAAGATTGTGGATTAAAAAGAGCGGAAAATGAAATAATTGTAATTTTGTATTTGTTACTATTATTGAAAAATGTTAATCTTAAAATTGAAATTTCTCTTGCTTTTAAAGGAAATGCAGCGTGTTTGGAATAACATTTTGTTTAAGAAAAATTTATTGCAAAAGTTGGGAACAAATATGAAATTATATGAAATTAAAAAGTACAAAGTATTTGAAAGTTTGGTTTAATTAAAAAATGACAAAAAATAAGGATTTCATTAAGGTAAGTGTAAGTAATTTGGATTATTTTAAATTATATTCACGTTGAAATAATGAAATAAAAAAAAATGATTGTTAAAATTATTTCTTCTTGTTAAATTTCTTGCAATTTAATCAAATATAAAAATATAATATAAGGATTATAATATTAAACAAATATTGATTTCCAGTCTTAATCTCTATAAAATTCACTCTTCATTACAACAATAATCAATCAGTTGTTTTTTAAAAATTATGAATATAATCAATCCATAGCCAATTATTTTGTAAGTTAATCGATATCTTCTTGTCATTTATTAATCTACATAATGTTTTTGGAATATTTCAAATTATCTTTATCTTCAAATTAGCACTCCAAATATTGAATCTAAAATTTTATATCATATTTTATATTTTCGGAATATTTATAAAATTAAAAATAAGTATAAAATTATAAATTTGAAACTATAAAATTGAAATGAATAGATTAAATGATTTTCTTTAAAGTTGCGATCATACTTTAATTGTGATTTCAACTTATTAAAATCGAATACTTGCTGAACAACTTTTGAAAATTGATTTTATTATTTTTATTCTTCTGTAAATCAGGTTTCTGTAAATCATAAATATTAAAATTATTAATTTTATACAAATATCATTATAACAAGTCTCTTAATTTCTTAGATATTAAACAAACCTTCTAATCTAATCTAATCTAACTTCACACCTAATTTATTTAATATAAAAAAAAATTTCAATTGTTTTTATGCTATTATAGGAAAATAAATTTTGTAGGAAAACAAAGATTATTTTATCATAGATTTAGTAATCTCGATTGTAATTATTCTAACTGATAGTTAAAATAATAATGACAATTATAATTAAATCTTGATCTTGATCGAGATGTTATATTATACAATTTATTCAATTTTACTTTGAATAAATCATTGATTCCCCTTTTGTTTTGTATTTCATTTGATGTAATTCAACTCCATCGATATACAACATATTCGAATTATCTCTTGTCTCTCTTCATTTTCGTTACACTGCAGTAAAATATTATATTATATTATATAAGAAATCTTTAAATCGCATATAAAAATTTTATTTTTTTCTAAAGAGATTTTCTTTTTTCTTTATCTTAAAATCTTAAAATTTAAATTTTAAAGAAATATTTTAACTTTGCTACTTTACATATTGTAAAATTTAATTATTTAATATTTATTTTAAAATTTTATTATTGTAAAACTTATCGTATGAAAGAATAAAGTGCAAAATCGATATTTTTTCTTTTGTTTATGCTTTCTTTATCTTATATATCATTGCTTAATATTGATAGTAAAATTGATAATTTAAAAAATATAAAGTTTACAAGAAAGACTTTTAAAAATTTTTTAAAATATTAAATATATTCTTATTAATTATTATTGTTAATTCTTATATATAATTATTACATAATTATATATAGTTTTTGATTATATGATAAAAATAAAAATTAATACAATGATACAAACATTTGCATAATAAAAAATGTTTTGTATACATACAAAACATGATGTTAAAAGTAAATTTGAAATTTTTGAATTGTGCCAAACTATCAATGTCAAATGTCATATGTCAAATTTTATAAAATTTAAATTCAAATAACTTCTAAATTATTGCATTATATAATCTAATTATAACCTTAATAAATTATAATCTTAATTATAATATCTTGAGCATAAAAATATATATAAGTACTATTTGAAAAAATCTTGAAATCTTGAAAAATATGCTTTTCTATATTTTAAAAAAAATCATTAAAATAAGTTTGGATATCATCATATTTTGACTTTTATCAAAAATGTCATTTTAAGAATAATTAATAAGATATTGCGATAAATAATTCGAATTTTAATACTTTAAAATATATTAAACGTTTCAAAATAAACTTTAATAAACTTCTTTTGCAACTTACGATTACTAATTTATAAAAATAAATAATATCCATATAGATTTAAACATTGATTTGAAAGAATTCGTAATTAACGTCATTCTAATTTGTAGGAAAATCGAATTATAAAATTCAGTTTCTAAAAGTCAGAATTCTAAAATTCGGTACATAAATACATAATAATAGAAAAATTCTATTAAAACATAAAATGTCAAAATATAATTTATCATTGCCAGTACTTAGAATATGAATATATTAAACTGAATTTCTAAAAGTGAGATTTGAGGCAATAAATATTTTCTCTTGTAAAATATCATTTTAAATATAAATTAAAAACATCATTATAAAATATTTTATTTATAAAAGCAGCAAAAGTTTAAAATTTTATAAAATAACTTTTTCGAAACAGATAGATTATTTAATAATATTAAAAATATGAATATGTTAAAAAATATAAACAATGTTTATAAATAATGTTTCTAAATAAAAAATAAAAAATATCAACATAAAATTAAAAAACATACTTTTTTTTTTAAATGTCATATTGCCAATATCAAAAATTACTAGATTTCTAGAATTTTTTTTACGATGTCATATTTCTAAATCACAATATATAATCTTATGTTCTATTTATAATCTTCGATTACTGTTAAGTGTATCTTTTCATTAGTATTCGAAATTTGTATAATAAGAGAGAATCGATCGATTTTCTTTTTTTTTTTTTTCTTTTTTCATTAAAGCAACAAACCGATTTCGATATGCTCTTATCTACGTAGCTTCATATTTTACAGCAGTACTCGTGTACGTCCTTTACACACCTTTTCCATTCCACGTACTTTTAAACCATCCTCTCTCTGGAACCCCTACCACTCCGATGCTTTTTACGGCGCGCTTTTCTCTTATTTTGAACCTCTCGTTGCTTCGGCCAAGAGTTTCTAGTCAGCGTTACGTAGAAAACGTTGAATTTGTTCGAGAGCTCTTTCTCAAAAAAGTAGTCGTAGAGAAGGTCGAGAGATATGGAAGGAAAATGTCAAA
>NW_006263847.1:156175-160122 GCF_000469605.1 Apis dorsata | reverse complement strand
TTAAAAAAAAAAAAAAAAAAAGAAAAAAAAATGAAAGAAAAGAAGGAAAGGATTTTTTACTTATATTCCACTGAATTATAGATTAATATTATCAATGAAATTTTGTAAATCACAAATTGTGTTATAACCTAACACAACCTAACCTATATAATAATATGTTTAGTAATAAAACAAATGAAGTTTCACAAGTAAATTTTACAAGGTTAAATTTAAAAGGTACGATCAGTCACAAAAGTTTCGTGACCTAAGACGTAATCTAACCTAACTTTACGTAAGTTATATAATTATAAGTTTGGTAATAAAACAAATGAAGTTTCACGAGATTTTACGAGATAAAATTTAAGAAATATAGTATCATAAAAGTCTTTGTATATTATAAATTTAAGAAGTATAGTGTATAGTATCATAAAAGTCTTTGTACACTTATAAGAAAATTTAAGTATTTTGAGAAATCTGAGATATTTTAATAAAAATCTGTAACAAATCGATTTATTATTCGACGAAAAATCTCTTTGATTTTTGAAATCAACTCTCAAATTTTTATCATTTCTTTTACATTTTGTACATAATTCATTATTTTCTATATACAATGTTTTATATAAAACAGATTTAATTAATCGAATTCGAATAAAATATATGAAGAATTTTGTGATTGATTATAAATTTATAATTTGTAATTTATTGAATCATTAATATATAAAGTGAATTTCGTGAAATATGACTAATTAAAATAATTTTTAAATTATTTGTTTTTTATGAAAAAATATTTCATATAAAAATTTAAACAAAAATATAATGAAATATTATAACATTTACACATAGAACATCATAAGATCAAATTTGTTTTTTTAAATAAAATTATATGTTTTAATAAATTAATCTCTCTTTAAAGATTACTATTCTCTAAAAACTATTAAGTCATTTATAATAAAAAATTATTGTTTTAAAATATATATTTTAATGTGAATTTGAATAAAATCATAGAGATTGAAAAAAAAAGAAAATGCAAAGCAAAATATATTTTTGTTCATGCTTTTTTTATTTATTGCTTTGTTTGTTCCTTGTTAAATTTTACTTTACAGTTTTTATAAAATAATAATTTTATTTCTTGTATGTACATAATTATGTAATGTAATTATTAATTGAAAATTGCATAGGATCTTATATTTCATAATTATTATCATATATATATATCAAAAAATATACCTATATTTTAAGAAACAATATTTATTTTATTACAAATAATCACCAATTATTAATTTTATTTATTACAAATTAAATATTTTTATAAAAATAACTTTATCAAAATATAAAGGTCATTTTGTTATTTTAAATATCACATTAAAAATCAAACTGTTTTATATGCGTGTATACACAAGCAACCGTTGATTGATATCAGTTTCATCCATAAGTTTCGATCAAAATATCTTCATCGAATACTTAATTACTTTGATATCGCTATCTTGTAGATGGCTTGCTCTAACAGCCATGTATATTATATACAAGGAAGACTTATGATGGGGTTCCAATTTGCCGCGGGGCGCCGTCAGGCTGCGTTTAACAACTTTTTAATGGAGGCTTGGCGACCATCACCCCGTCGCCAACGTTGAAACATTAATTCTAACGGGTGTCTTAAAAATAACACGCTTTGGTATCTATTTTTTGTTCATTGATTTTTTATGCCAGATTTTCGATTTTTACGTACTCGTTACAGAAATTACAAATATCTTTTTCTAATTAATTTTCATTATTGCAAAAATTATAGTAACTATTATTGATAAAATTTTAATATTTTTGCATAAATAATTTTCTATTCTTTGTTTTATTTTGGTAAAATAAAGTAAAAAGTTTTTGTAAAATTAAAATAAGAAATAAATTAAGTTTCGTTCATTTCTTATAATCAAATATTATGTTGTTATATTATATTATAAATACACGTTTTTTTTTATTATAGACGACATTAAATATGTTATCATTTATATATGAAATTTTTATTTATTTTAATATAAACAAATTTGCAATATACTATTCATCTTTTTATTATCTTAATCATTTATTGTAACAATTTAAATATTCATAATTCATATTAATTGAATTAAATTGGTAAAAAGAATAACAATCATTTTATCTTTAGTTCTTTTATTTTTTATATCTATTGAATATAAATTTTTCAATAAATTTTTCTTTTCATATTAATAAATACTTTCGTTAAAATTCCGGAAAAAATATTCTTGTATTCTTATAAAACTTTTTTTTATTCTTACTTACATAAGGATGAAATGAAATTTTTGTTTGATATTCATGACTTTTAATAGCGAATAAAAGTTGCCTTTTTCAAGCGGTTAAAATCTGAATATGAACGAACAATTTTTTAAGATGCTGAAAATCAATAAAAAATTATTATTTTCATTATTAATTTTATAAATTTTTGTTTATAAATTTACATTAATTTAATTTTTATAGGATTTTTTTCCTAATAAAAATAATAATCTTGAATAAAGAAATTTAGATTGAATTTGAAATTATTTAAATTAAAGAATATAATTATTTCACAAGAATTTTTAATTTGTTCATTTATACTAATTATTATAATTAATTTTTTTAATTATTAAATATTATTTATATTTTCATCACTAAACTTATAATATAATCGATAATATAATAAAAATAAAAATTGAAATATTCAAAAATATATGAAAAAAAAATTAAAAATTAAAACTTTAAAATTTTTGCTTTCATTTAAAAAATAATTTTTATAACAATTTTTTTTCATATATTAAATTTATAAGATTAAAGATAAATTCTTCTCAGTATCAAAAAATAATTATACAATTTTGATTTTTTTCGTTTTTTTAAATCATATTATATCAATCATATACTTACATTGACAAAAATCAATTTTTTAAAAATTAAAATTGATTATTTCATTCCACAGTGAAAATAAATTTTTTGTTACTATTATTATCTATATTACTATATTCAAATATTACATTCTTCATCTTTTATTATTATATCGATTTTGTATTTTTATTACATTATATTATATATATAATTATTTTGACATATACATTAAATAGAATAATGTATAAAAAATTTTGTAACACGCGTATGTATTCTTTATTCTCTTTTCGGAATGACTTTAGTCACAATATATATATAACAGCTTAAAGAGTTAAGAAACAAATTTATTTATGTAGGATGTCTTATTCGATTTAATATCTTAATTTTCTTACTACTATTATTAAGAGAAGAATATTTATTTCGATTGTTATTAGTTTTTTCGTGATGGATGCGTAAAGATCATATGAAAATCAATTTTGTTTTTATAATGGAATTATATATTTTTTTGTAGTACATTAATCGATGGAATTCATAAAAAAAAGTATTTTCTATAAAAAAGTATTAATTTATATAAATTTAAAACTAATTAGTTTTTGTGAATTAACGGATATAATCAATTTGAATTTTGTAAAATTTATCGTACAAAAGACAAGAAACGCATAAAGTAACATTCCTCTGTTCATACTTTCCTTATCTTTTGTGCAATAAATTTCACAAAATTCAAATTGAAATAAATTGTTATACTGGATAATTTTTAGACATATATCAATACTTTTTTTTATGAAAAATGTCGAGCTGCATCGTGATTCCATTAAAAAAAAAAGAAACAAAATTAAATTACGAAAGAATTCATATAAATAATATCTTCTTCACAAGTATCACAACTTTTATCCGAAACATTTTCCTCTATAAATAATAATAATAATAATAATAATAATAATAATAATAGTAATAATAATAATATCGAGAATATCAAGGTATCAAAATCAAGCGAGACACCTTGTATATTTATTTCTCATCCTCCGAGACCAATAGATTGACAAACTAACATAAGAAGATGTAACATCGATAAGCAACGATAAACTTTCCTTTCGAATATTCGTTGG
>NW_006263847.1:155830-156125 GCF_000469605.1 Apis dorsata | reverse complement strand
AAAAAAAAAAAAAAAAAAAAAAAAAAAAAAAAAAAAGAAGAAGAAAGAAAAAAAATAGAAAAGAAACTCAGTTTGTTTTTCAATTTTTTCCCGTACAAATATATTTCCATTACATTTCTCCGACCAAATAACACGGAAAATCGGTTCGAATGTTCGTCTCGTCTCTACGACGACTATTCCATTTACAAGCCTAGGGAATCATAGCTGTCCATGGCTCGCCGCTTCGAACGAACCAATCGATTTTTCGCTCACGCACGCACGCAGGCACGCACGCACGCACGCACGTACGCACGCA
>NW_006263847.1:152701-155771 GCF_000469605.1 Apis dorsata | reverse complement strand
GCACGCATGCACGTAATACTCACGCAAGCAGCCAAGGCACAGACACGCGGAGGCACACATTCGGGCCGAGCCATTGCTCCAAGCCCTCGCAGAGTCAACTCAACCACCCCCGCCTCCACGACAATTCTCCACCCCTGATAAGCGTCCACCTTCTCTCGCCCCTATCGAGCCTTCACCCCTCCACCAAATCCAGACCTGGATGCCGTAGTTTCGGAACCCTGGCCCATCTATCCTCTCTCTTCTCCCCCTCTATCCCTACTATAGAGATTCTTCAGCATATAGGCCGCTCTCTATCGCCCCACCTGACTGCTGTAACTCGATGGAAAGCGGGCAAACTCTGTTTCCAACGATATCGTATGTTTTTCGCGCGAGAAGAGAATTTAAACGCGGTTTTTAATGACGCGTGGACAAAATTAAGTAGCGTGTAAATAGAATATGTATGATTTATACAAAAGTTTAAAAGTAAATGTGTGTAATTGTATATAATGTTTAATAATATGGTAAGTAAAGATATAGATATAGATATAGGAATGAAGTGCACATTGTGATGTTTGAAAAGAAATAAATTTAAAAGCAGATGTTAGGTACTTACTTTCTATGGGAATAAAAATTTTTCCTATTTTTTTCAAAATGAAATATTTTGATTCAGGTATTTTTTTATGAATCATAAAATCATTTGATGAGTGATTATAAAAGAGCAATTTATAATCTAATTGACTAATATATGTTTATATATTATATAATATATAATACTGATTATAGTTGGTTTATTTTTAATAAACTTAGGAAACATATGCGTTTTTGAAAAATTAAAACAAAGATGGATATGAATAAAAAATATAAATGAATATAAGAAAATATATATTTCAAATATATATTTGAATGCTATGATAAATATTTTGAAATAAATGTGTTATACTTTTACAGCTTTATTACAAGTAATATTAATCAAAATTTGATTAAACAAATTTGATTACATCTTGTCTATCCAAAAGCAAGATTAAATCGATTAATTTAATTAACTGTTTTGTTTATTCTTTATAATTTTATTCTTTATAATATTTTTTATAATTATATTTGTCAATTGTAATTTTTTATATAAAAGAAAATTGTTTTCTTTTCTTTAATGCAATTTCTTTCGAAAGTTTTTATCAACGTTAACAGCAATTTTTTATACGTTATGGTGAATTTTAAATATGTATAAGAAATATCGAATTTCAATCGAGGTTGAAGAAGGTATAGTTCATTAAAATGCACAATTTATATTTCATTATCAATTTAAAGTTATTGGTTTGAAATATTCAAGTTGTATTCACACAGTTTGAATATGCTACATTTAATCATTTATTTTTTTGAATAATTTTATGAATTTGTGAAATCGGTCATTTCACAACAATTTAATATTTAAGTTTCATTTTCCTATTTATATTCATAAAAATTTCATATTTGCATAAACATTCACAGTCTGAATAATTGGGCTTTTCTCTCTCTCTCTTTCCTTATAAAATATAAATTGATTTATATGGCGTAATATTATATTTCATTGTAAAATCGTAACGAATGCGATCAACAGCCTACATTAAATCATTCTCTTCTCTTTATTTTAAACGTATAAGTAAAAATTGCACGTATAAGTAAAAAAAGAAAAAGTTTATTATCAGATCATTGTTGTATGAGAATAATAAGTAATTAGATGTTTTATGCGTTATTCAATAATGGCATAACTTTTATCGATTCAATATGGAAAGTAGTAGTTTAAAATTGTATTAAACAGTTTCAAATAATGGATAAATTTACAAGATAATATATACTGCGGATCTAATCATAATTCTAGAAAATTATATCAGAAATAGCTATATTTCGTAACTTTTTTATTAAAAATATATGATTCAACTTAATCTTAACATTTATTTTATTAACTTTAAAAAAATTAAGCAATGTATTTTTTTCAAATTCTTTTTATTCTTTTCAAAAAAGAAACCACTGCTATTATTGATTTTGATCGATTCGTTAAATTCTATAAACTCTAATTGTGAATATCAAGACGTATTCATCCTCTTAGGAAAAAAAACTTTTCATTCATAATACAAAAATAAAAACGCTACAATTTTACGAAAATAATATCGAAATATCTCATTGCAACAATAAAACTTCAACTTTAATTGTTGAAAAATTCACACATTTTACACACACACAAAATAAAATTCAATCATTTCAAATTATAATCATTACTTAATATTTTAATTAATATTATTAATTAATATTTTTATTTTTATATGATTAATTTAAATTTTTTACATCTATGATAATTTTTTTGTCTTTTTAACATAATTTTTTATTGAATTTCAAGTGTGTATAAAAAAAGCATTCGAATTCAATGTTCAAATATAATTTATTATTTACATTTGAAACAATCGAAAAAATAATCAAATTGTATCTAGTTTCAAGCTTTAAATTAACAACAAATATTATTTAACCATACATTACATTTAACCAGAAAATTCTAAATAGTTTATATCTTTATATTTAACTATATTTTTATTTTCAATTTGAAACACTTATATATTTCTCTTTCCCTCCCCCTCCAGCTACTTCAGAATTTAACCTACCAACCTGTTCACCAAAATCGAGGATCCCAAAAATGGGATGGCGATAAGAGCTATTTGGAAATGATTTTCCATATAAAAAATTAAGAAAATAATTCTCCCCGTGCCTGGCCCATATATATACATTCAGCCCTGAGTGAAACTTCTCTCTTTCCAGTATCGTTCTGGCGTCCCTCGTTCTCCTGGTCCACCCTTTCCACCCTCCTCCACCCTTCTCCACCCCCCTTCCCTCCCTTCCCTCCGCGTTCTCCGCCTAACCTCCAGCACAGCATCCGCGTTCTGGAGCTGCTCTCGCAGCTCTCGTAATCGCATTTGACGTCGCTACGTTTTTGTTTCAGAGCTGTACGTGACGCTTCCGCCCATGAGGGCTCTTGGCAAAACACGCGAGCGAGGAAAAAAGAAAAGGAAAGAAAGGAAAAGAAAAGAAAAGAAAAGAAAACGGGGGAGGGAGAGGAAGGGAACAG
>NW_006263847.1:150645-152532 GCF_000469605.1 Apis dorsata | reverse complement strand
AGGCGGAGGAGAATGATGATGGGGAAAAAGGAGGAGGGGAGGGGGTTGAAGTTGAAGTAAGAAGACTAAGGGACAGGGACTTTTGAGGATCGAGAGATCGAATCGAGAGTCTTCTCTCCTTGCGATGCGACCCCCTTTCGTTTCGTTGTGAAAGAAAATTCTTCTTCTTTTTCTTCTTCTTCGAGGATTTTTTTTTTCTTTTTCGCCTCTTTTACTTTCTCTCTCTCTCTCTCTCTTTCTCTCTCTCTCTCTCTCTCTCTCTCGAAATACGCTTCGTTTTTCCGTTTTAGATTCCGTTTTATCGAATTTCTCTTTCTTCACCCCGTGTTTTTCGGCAAAATGACTTTAGAACGGTGAAATGGAGGAAGGGGCAGGGAGGAGGGAGGGGGTAGGATGGAACGAGGAAGAAAAGAATCGAACGGTTGTTTGATTCTGCTTCAACACACGTCAGATCCAACCTTTGTATTTTTCCCCGATAACGAATCGCGCAAATATCAAGGAACACGGGCATTCTATTGGATTAATCGAGTTTCTCTTTTGTCGAATTTTGTATTATGATTCTGGATTGTGCTTAGAACGATTTTAGTAAAATCCCGTATTGGGAATATCAATTGATCGGATGATATCAATGTTTAAATCACCGATAGATTTAATATCGATGAACTTCAGACGGACTTCTTGTCAATTTAGAAAGATTTTTTTTTATCTGGTCAGTTGGATATAAATAGGAATTTTTAAACAATAATAAAATTCTCGTTATTAAATTTTTCATAAAATTAATTTTGTGAAGCATTATTTTATTATGCAGTTATCTATAGAATAAGTTAATAATTAATAATAAAGATTTATATAATTAATAAAAGATTTATAATAATTTAAAAAAATATATAATTTATAAAAATATAATAATTTAAAAGATTTATATAATTTATATTTTAATATAAAAGATTATAAATATATAAAAATTTATTTTTCTTATTTTTATTTATTTATTTTTTTTTTTAAATAAACTTCACTTTTAATCTTGATTATCTTTCTTTTTAATAATAATATTTGTTACAAACTTTATAATATTCAATAAATAATGTATTCAATAAACTCAATTTAGAAATATCATAATTAGATAGATATTTATAGATATAGTATCATGTTAGATTGATATGATAATAATGATAATATATATCTGACATATAAATAATGTTGTAATATAATATATATAGATGTAGTACATAGATGTATAAATATATGTATGTGAATTTCTTTATAATTTTAAAGTTAAAATACATCTTGTCAAAGATAAATATTTGTCTAGATATTTTTAACACAAGTCAGAAATGCATTTAGTATTTGCAAAAAAATTTAAATAAATCAAAAAAAAAAATGCAAAAAAGAAAAAAAATAGATTTATTTTTACATTTACAACATGGAAATTTTCGAAAATATTTTCAAAAAATTGACTTATAAAATTTTCAATTCAAAACCAAAAAATTTTTTTAATAATAATGTTTAGTAATGTTTTTAAATAACATCGAGTAAAACAAATCTTATAAATCACAGTTAAAATTAAAAATTTATTTACACAATAAAAATTATCTACCAACAATCAATTGTCTACCAACAAATCTGTTATCTAATATTTGCTACGAATTTGACAATGTTCAATACATCTACTTTACTTAATGCACAATTTAGAATTATTATATTCCTTCTTTTTTTTTTTTTTTTTATACAGAACGCAATATTCTGATTGAACGATATTTTGTGTTGACCAAAAGGAACCAAAATATCTCAATAATATACTGATTATACCTTTGGAAATAGTAAGTGTGGCATTTTAACACATAAGGGAACATTTAAATTGAACAAAAGTCTGTATTATCGAAAAGC
>NW_006263847.1:147331-150568 GCF_000469605.1 Apis dorsata | reverse complement strand
AGAGAGAGAGAGAGAGAGAGAGAGAGTTAAGCGGCACGTGCTTGCTAATTTGTTCCCTGCACGTGTCACCGATAAAACCGCGTCAAAATATTGCTCACAATTTGAATAGGCCAATTATGAAGATAGAACCTAAAACACGCCCATCTTTTGAAAAAAAAAAAAAAAGAAGAAGAAAAAGCGTTCATTTAAAGTATCGTTTTAATTTCAGTTCATTATATTACTCATCTGCATATAAATAAAGAACGCTTGTGTGCACTATAGAAAATCGTTGAATCGATTATTTACTTACACAAAAAAATTCACTTAGTTGTTACTTAATTAAAATAAGCATTTAATATTTTTTTTTTAATTTTCAGAATATGTTGAAATTTTACATTTTTTTTTTTTTTTAAGAATAAAGTTAGAAAATTTTTATAGAAAGAAATATAGTTTAGGAAAAATTTTATTTATTATAAAAAAAACAATATGTACAAAAATAATGAAAGTATAGATTTTTCGAATATTTCGAAAATATATAATCGTTAAATAATATAGAAAGTGAGAATTGTAGAAAAAATATATATAATTTATAATTAAAAAATGACTAATAATTATTAGTTTGTAAATTATCCTGAAAATTTGTACAATGTCTTTATCTATTAAATATTTTACCAAATACTTTATTTAATTCATTATTTTATTACACACATGTAATAAATAAAGTAAAATATCTTATTTAATTCGAAAATTAATGAATTATTGATAATACGATCAAATATAATCGTTTTATTTATTTATTTTTATTTATTTATTTATTTTTTAGATTTATGAAAAAAAAAGAATAGAAAAAATAAAGTAATTAGATTTTATAAATACATCAATACTTTCTTTTTTTTTTTTTTTGTTATTTATTAATTTCTATCTGTCTCTGAAAAAGATATCCCCAACAATCAATATATATATTTAGATTTATGTTTCCAGTACTTCTGTTATGGGCCACTTCAAATGCAAATCAGTTCAATCAAACGAAACGGAAAGCGAAAGTTTGTGCCCGGTGTTTGAACGTCTTTGACAGACATTCATCTAAACGGAGACGACACGTACGTATCCCAGAAGAGGTATGTACTGCGCGTAGATCAAAGCCAGTGAATTTTCGATGCACCGATCGAGGGTGCAGGGGCATTCTGAAAAGGGGGTGCACACCACCATATCGACAGGGCGTGGTCGAAATCTGTCACACTAGCCGCGAACAAACCTGATGTCCTGTCACCAATAGTATAGAATTTCTTCTGATTATTACGCTTCTTTTCGAAAATAAATATCGAATTTTTTAATACAAAACATTTGCGATAGAAATGATGATCGCGAATTTGCGATTGAAAAATAAGGAATAGTTAATTATTTAGGAACAATATGTTATAAAATTTCTTGTTAATATCAGTCAATGGAATTTTTTCCGATTATTATATTATGCTTCTTTACGAATTTTTTAATAAAAAATTTTCAGATAGAATGATCGTGAAAAAACCTAATTTGTGATTGAAAAATAAAGAATGGTTACTTTGGAAATAAATTGAAAATATTATTGCTGAAATGCACAATCAGAGGATACAGAATTTTTTAATTATGTTTTTAATTATTTTTAACCATTTCTATTCAAATTTATTTAATGAGTTTTGTAGAAAATTAACGATGTGTCTAATATTTTTGTATTAATTAAGATTTAATATAATATAATAATTTATAAAAATAGATGAAACGTATAAAAAAAATTCGATTTTACGGTTAAAATAAATTTCTAAGACAAAAGATAGCAATTATTAATTTTTATAAGAGATTAAAAATCGAACGAGTCCAATGCAACGATTCGCATTCCTGATGCAACAAGCCACGTAAACTTTTAAAATGAATGTATTTACGATAGGTAGGTACTCATCATACGGACAAATGAGTGGGTGGTTCCTCCATATGGACAAAAAGTGATTATGGTTCGAAGCAAGGTACAATTTTTATCAACGATTGATGAGATATTTTAACATCAAGAGAATATTCTCAAATTGCGCAAATTTTTGTATCTTTTATTTTTCTAATTTAAAACACAAAAATGAATTAAAGAAAATTACGAAATTAATTTTGCAAAAAATCATAATAAATCATTTATAAAAAAATGCTTCGTTTTTTAAATTAAATTAAACAATTACTCAAATTAATTAATCAAATTTAAAAATTAATATTTAAAGTTATGTTAATGATTTGAGTAATTTTTTTATTTTTTTCTTTTTATTCATTAATAAATTAATAAATAAATGAATTATTAAAATTATAAATATAAATAAAAATAATGGTGGCTAACAAATTGTGCGTAATATATATATAAGCAAACATAATGAGTTTTCAAATTTGATTTTTTTTAACAATTCCAATTATGAAATTATTGTTATTATTTTTTATTTATATATAAGACTTACAACTGATTTTGATAAAACCAGCCAGCAAATTTGATAAATTTAGATATGTAAAATATAGACAATATTTGACAATATTTTTACTCAAATTATTTATATATATTATTATTATTATATATCATTTATTTACAGATTATGGAATATAATTCAATTATGGAATTATGATAAAAATTGTATTTTATATTTTTGCTTCATTTTTAAGAACAATCCTACGTATAAAATTATATAAATATTATTCAATATTTATTGATATTATAAAAATTTTTTTATTTATTTTATATTATTAAAGATTATCATTTATTGCATTCATATTTACAATAAAAAAATTCTCATTAAATATAAAAATTATATAAGTTAACATAACAAAGATTTTTGTCAAACTATAAAGATTCATTATAAGTATCAATTTTTTTAAACAATCTCTACATCATCTTTTTTTCTTTCAAAATAATGTTATTGAACACCATGTACTTCATATTTAGCACGATATCTTTTACAGAGAACGATAATTTTCTCAAAGAGAAGTATCATGAAAAGATAATCAGATTTAATCTTCGCTTTTGCATCTTATCGATGAAATAGGGTATAGTTGGCCACCCTTGATGAAGTACAAGCTGCATATGGTACACGTAGACCGTGAAGTCGGCTTTTCAATCCGTAAGATCCGATCTAATCTAAGCGGTGTACCCCTTGTAAATTAAATCGGTGAAACGGCAACTATGCACAAACAGCGGTTTGACGTTACATAGAAATCCACGTGGAATTCAATGTTAAAAATAATATTCAAAGTACT
>NW_006263847.1:138628-147138 GCF_000469605.1 Apis dorsata | reverse complement strand
TATATATATATATATATATATATATTTCTATTTTTTTTATTGTATAATAAAATAATAATAAATATAGAATTAATTTATAAAAATTGTAATTCTGTTTAGAATATAGACAAATTTTATTTAAAACTGAAATAATGACAAATAATTGTCGAATAATTCAAATTGATAAATATTTATTATATAATTACAATAAATAATTTATGCTCTAATTTAATTTGCGATAAATTTAAATTATTTAAGGATAATTTGAAAAGCAAGAATTTAATTAAAGTACTTAATTAACGAATTGATATAACATTTATATAATTAATTAAACTATAGTTTAATAAGTTGCTATAGCTATACATAATCTTGTAGCTGATGTAATATAAAATTGAAAATAAGACAAAAATAATTGTTTGATATTACACATTTGTGAAAATATAAACAATTAATTTGTTTAGAATCATATAAACAAAAAGAAATAATTTATTTTTTTTTATAATATATTTTTCATATTATTTTTATTAATTGTAAATAAAATTCCTAAATTGCTTTTTACATTATTTTAATTTTACAAGTGAGCAAGTATTTTCCTCAAAACATAGAATAATTTATTTAAGAAAAATCCGTGCTCCATTATCCGAACTTATCCTCTTAATTCGGATAATAAATAATTTTACTGTTTCTAATAAAATGTGCAAAAAAAAAAAAAGAAAAAAAGAAATTACAAATTTAATTACCTCGAGATAATTTTTATCTCGTATTATTTTATCTTCAGCGATATCCGATATTTCAAAAAACATTTTTTCAATAATTCTTCGAACAAAAAATACTATTTTTAAAATTCACATCCTATAAAATATTTTATTTTCAAAATTTACCCGCCCTTAAAATCCTATCGTACATCGATTCTTCTGATCTCTCCAAATCTTGCTCGCTTGTTATTACCAGACACTTTTCCTGTTAAAAGAAAGAAACAAAAAAATTTCCACGTATTCATGGCACAATAATGTTTCACTCTATTTAATAGAGCTGTTATGCACACGAACCGTGTATCGCATCAACGTAACGTAATTCGGTTACATAGTTATATTGAATATTTTAGCCGCAACTTCCTCCTCCTCTCCTCCCCTTCTCCTCCCCTCACGCTTTGTTTTACCGCCTACAATTCCGATGATGAAAATTTTCAGGAAAGCTCGCCCACACGCGTCTCGCACGTCTGAAATGTGGAACGTCAATAAACGCGCGCGTTTTGTCAGCGTCGCACAAAAGACTAAGGTATATGTCACGGGTTGAAGGCCAGCAATTTCATCTCTTTGAATCGCATTTTGAAAACAGAACGCCCATCTAGCGCGTGTCGCCCGTTCTCCAAGGCTGCAATTTTAGCCGACAATAGGGAAAAGTCGGCCAATTCGGGGCCGAGAATCTGCTCCCATTGAGGTTTTTTTTTCATTCTGATTGATAATTATTCTTCATTCGCTTCCTTGCTTGCCTCTTCATATTCTCATGGCCAAAGAAAAAATTCGTTTCGATGACTATTATCTTCTTTGTTCGAACGATTTTATTATTAAAGTTGTCCATTTTCAGATATATATATATGTAAAATTAAAATCGTTAGTTGAGGTGATAATTTGATGTGTGATGATTGAATAATGTTTGTGGTATATTGTAAGTTTAAATTCAGTTGGGATCAGAGATCGATGTTGGATCATTTTCGAGTACATCTATACTAGATTCGTGTTAAGTATTCGGGCATATACAAAGATTTTCAAGATTTTCTGTGTGACTTTACAGAAATAAAATATCTTTACAGGAAGAAAATCATGATATTTTTTTAAATAAACAATATATGTTTGGAAATTATATGATTCATTTGAAAATTAAAATTAATTTATAAATTGATACGATGTTGTTGGCGGATTGTTAAAGACAATTGGATAAATTATTCACAAAATGATATCACTCTTCGATCTCTTTAATTTTTTAATATGTTATCGAAGTCATCACACAAGATTGTTTTTTTATTAATATAAACAAAAAAAAAATAAAAACAAAAATAAACCAAGAAGTTAATAATAGTAATAATAACAATTAATTAGAAATTTAATTTTTTTTTAAATTTGTTTTTTTTATTAATGTTAATTTAAATAGAGTTATTAAAATTAATTTAATTCTTATTAAAAAATCGACTATAAACTTAACAATCTAAAAATATTGTAATTTAAATTTAAAGATATATGAAGATAATGAAGTAAATAAATATTAGTTTAAAACGAAAAGAAATAAATAAAATTTTTTTCTATCATTTATAATTTTTAATAGCAAAAGTTGTTTTTGATTACTAATTTATTAAGATGTCGTAAACTATTTAAAAATTATTATTCTTACTGATTTCATAAATTTTACTAATATATAAATTTTACTAATATATATTTTTCAATTTAATTTTATTATAGTATTTCTTTCGATAGATTAAATTTGAAATAATGAAGAAAATTGATTTGAATATCATAGCAAATTATCATTTTTCACAAATTTCTTAATTTATTTATTTATATCTATTGTAAACAAAGTTTTAAATTATTTCATTTTAAAATGTCAATAAAATAATATAAAACTATATATAATAAAACTATATATAATAAAAAAATAGCGTAATCATTAATATAATTAAAATAAGAATTAAAACTTGTAAGTTGATAGTGTGATGAAGATGCTCAACCTATGCTCAACCTATTTCTGTCTCATTTTATCTAATATAAACTTAAATTGCTTATAACTTAATAAATAAGTTTCAATCAATATTTTGTATAGCAAACTTTTTCGTTTTTTTTTTTAGTCTTTAGAATAGATACTATTCTCTAATAAAATATTATGGAATAAAAAAAAATATTTATAAAATTTTATATAGTAGAATTTTTATTTTCTAAACTTAATAATTAATAAAATAAGTTCGAATAAAAGAACTTTCGAAACACAACCTTTTTTTAGATAAATTATCCTATATTTTAAAAAAAATAATAATAAACCTTTGTTTATGACAAAATTAGGATTTTTTAGCCATTAGTAATTTTTTATATATAAAATTGAATAGAATTGCATTTGAATTATCGAAGTCCTTTTTTCCAATATCTCAAATTGTTTCAAAGCGAGAAGATACATTTTCAATGCATATCTCTTTACTATTTCGATATTAGAATTTAAAATATTGTTAACAATATCCTTCTCGTTATAGCTTTTATCGATTTGAAGCTACTGTGTGATCAGTATCTTCGTATTCTCCATATATTCTATGCAATATCGCAATAGATTTTTTTCCCAGAAATGTTCTATTTATTGATTTTTTCCAATTTCATGAAACGAAAATTTTCTCCTTTATGCTTATTTTTATGCGAAAAATAGCTTATAATTCGTATAATAGAATATTCGGTTAATAGAATATTTGGATAATGGAGTTTCTAAATTGTTAAACATACGAACATATTATATAAAATATGAAAAATAAACGAGAAGATTAACGATAAATTCATTAAATTTTTATTTATAAGAATACTTCAAATTCCACACTAGATATACGTAACTTTTATTATATAGGATGATATAATATAATAAACCTCAAGCGTTTTGGTATAGTAATGATACATGATAAATATATCGAAAATAAATAATAATAAATAACAATAATAAAATAAATAATAATCGAAAAAAAAATAATATTTCTTCCATTTAAAGTCTCGTTTTCAAATAAATTAAGTTTGAACATTTTTCAAATACAAGTGAAATTAGATGCAAATGAATTATATAAATTGATGGGAAATTAGTGTGGAAATAAGCAGAAAAAATGAGAAATAAAATTTTATCACTTATGTCCAAATTTTTAAATTCAATTTTTTCGAAAATTTTAATTCTTAAATGAAAATAAATTTATCCTATTTTATTTTCAGCTTATTTTCATACAGAGAATTAACCTCTTGTCATAATTCATTCGTATCTATATAATCGAGAATTACCTATTTCACTTGTATTTGAAAGTTTTTCAAACTTTAAATACTTGATTTAAATATTTGAAATAAATATTTGAAAAAAAAGGAGGTTCTTTAAACGAAAAAATGTTATTCTTTCTCTTTAAATTTATTTTTATATATAATCATCCGATTGTTTATATTTTGAAAATACATATTTATACATATACATATTTTGAAATATTCCTAAAACATTCCTAAAATTGAACAACAACAACTTCTAACAAATTGGAATATCCTATTATATAAGAATCGTTGATAACAATGCATTGAAACAAAGTAATAATCATTTTGAGCATCTATTGTGAAGGTAAACAGGTACAAAATAGCAATGCAAAATTTATTGTCTCTTGTAAACAATGGAATATATATTTGCACGAACTTTTTTCATTTTTATTTAGAATTTTATTATTTATTTATTGAATTAATTATTTATATATTTATATTTATAGAATTAATTATTTAAATATTTTCTATTGAATATCTTGTGTTCAATTTTTAATTGATATATTTTTGATTTCTTTTAATTTACTGTTTTTAAAAAATAATTGAAATTTTACAAATTAATCGAGATATTCGTAAGAAATGATTTTAATTTCACTCAAGAGATCTATAATTCTATAATTTGATTAGATGGAAATGAGTAAAATGTAATTGCAATATATAGATAATAAACAATAATAATAGATAGATAATAAATAATAATTCTACATTATTTGGCATTATTTTGTTATACAAAATATATTTATGTTAAATTTTTTTTAAATTTATTGAATAATTATAATAATTAAATTAGTTATATACAATAATTAAGATTATATATTAAATTAAACAACAATTGAAAGATTTTTATATGGCATTGTGTAAATATCTACTTATATTTATACAATAAATAATTGAAATTATATTAAATTGATTTTTGATTTTGAATCATAAAAATAATTTTATATAGATACTCATATTTAAAAATTTAAGACAGTATATTTAAGAATTTATCTATTTTTTTTATTATCAATAAAAAAATTTATTTTTTTTTAATTTTATCATATTTCGTTATTATAACACTTATATAATAATCAAGCTTGCGTAAATACGAATGAACGCTTCTATGAATTTATTGTATTCTGGATCTATACAATCTGTTTTTGATTAACTCATTGTATGAGATAATTTTAATTACAATATATGTTGTGTTTCCAAATTTTAATGAGAAACTCTTAAATGTATAGATCGATTAATATAAAAGAATCCACTTCTTTGTAGATTTATTTGTATTCTCAGATTCATCTAAAATAAATCAAAAATAAATATGATTTTTTTATATTTAATTTATCTGTAAATTCGAGATATTTTTATTAAAAAAATTGAAAACGTGCAACATATGTGAATAATGAAATTATTGTATACAATGTGTTGATTAAAAACAGATCGTGTGGGTTCATAATATGGATTTATTCGTATTTATATTTATATTATTAATTTCCATCATTTCAGAATTTGAAAAAAAAAAAAAGATTTTTTTTTGTACAATGCCAAATTTCTTATATCTTTTAATAAACATTGTTACGAGTTTCTTCGAAAATTATTTTAATTATTAAAATACATTTCAGTTTTCGAATGTTAAGATAGTAAAATAACAATTCAAAATTGCTAATGTAAATAGAAGTTCTAAAATTTTTTACGAAATTGTAACAGTTTATAAAATATCGACAATTTTTTATCGAGAATCTATTTATTTATGCTCTTTATTCTATGTAATACAAGTAGTAATGTATACAAATACATTTTTAATTGTTTTCAACAAAGAGTATAATAGAACCTATTATCCAACTATCTAATATTCGAACATTCTATTAACCAAATATTCTGTTATCTGAATTGTACATTATCTCTTTTTATAACAATATAAACAATGGAAATAAAATTTAATTCAAATTAAGATACATTTATACAAATAGACACAATTAGCATTATATTCCATATTAGTATTATGTTCTATTATACGACTAAAAAATTTGTGTAATTTGGCTGTTCTATGCTTTTAAAAAAGACATGACATTGACACTGATTTTATAATAAAATTCATTTTTTTATATCATTATATTTTATATCAATTTTATTGTAAATAAGTATTATTTCTCTTGAAATATAAAATAATTTATTTAAAAAAATTATTATTCTCTGTTATGCCTATTTCCAAAGTTTTCTTATATATTATTATATTATCATTTTGTCTTCTTATTAATTCGGATAATATTCACCCTATAACTTTAAATATTTCAAAATACAGTTTTAATATATGACTCAGATTTGAAAGCTAAACATTATAATGATGATAATAATCTAATCCAAAAAGTAGAAAATTGAATTATACTATAATTTTATGTTATTTTAATTAATTAATATAAGTTATCTCAATATACTTACAAATTGAAACCAATCCAAATACTGAAAAAATAATACTTCCTATAAAAGAAAGAATGAAAAAAATATAAAAATAGAAGAAAAACAGAAGAAAGTTCTCTCTTTTCTCAAGTATTAATTTATAAATATAAATATCTAAAAATAATTTCTACGTAAAACTCGTGCTATTGTGATTCTCAATTTTTCATTTTATAATTCTTATTTTAATTATCTTAATTCTTGATTAAAAAAAATAAATAAATTCGATCAATCTATTGTAATTTCAATTTAAAAACAGGATCTTTTTCCTCCTATCATCAAACGATCCACGTTCTCAGATGTGCCCGCGTCGTTCATGGATTCCTTCCATGGAGGAATCCACATAGAGGAACCCTCCGATTCGTCTACTTGACGCCCTCCTCATTCGACCCTCGCCTTCGAAAACGAGGCGACAGGGTTTCGTTGCCCGAGGGTGGGCTCGAAGAAGCATGCAACCGAAGAGGAAGGACCGCCATAAAGGAGAAACGCAAAGTTTCAAGAGCTTCAGCGTCTTCAAAGTTTCTCAAAGTTGAGCAAAAAACTTGGTCATCGTTTTCGTCGCAACACCAAGAATCAGTTCATTACTTGTGTTGCTCATATTTAGGTCATTCGTCTTATCACCTTATCGTTCCTCTTTTTGCGATCATTTTTATCAATTTCGAGAACCGAAGAATAATAAATTTTACTATTGCGAAAAAGTTGAATATTTTTGATTTATTGAAGATAAATTTATTAGAAAACTTTTTTTTAAATAAAAAAGCGAGATTGAATGTCGAAGAATTCAAAATGAATATCATAAATACGATTCATTTTCTATTTTTAATTTTATATAATCTAATTTGTATCTATTATATTTCAAAGATTGTTTTATTTTCAATCGATGTGCGATATATATTTGCAAATTTAATTTTTTTAGAACTATTGTTCTAAAAGTTGTTTAATTATTAAAAAGACAAAATTATTATCTTAATAAGTTTATAAGTTTGTATATTTTGGTATATTGAAATTTTTTTTTAATATAAACATAATATTATAGTACAATTTAATGTAAACATAAATATTATAGTACAATAATAGATATAAGTATAAAAATTATAAAAATAATAATTTCATGTTCTAATAAATTTTCATTTATATGTTATAATATAAAACTTCCGTGACATGAAAATTAATTATTAGCTATACTCATTTATATTTATTAATAATTAAGAATTTATTAAAAAAGTAAATATTCTTTTTTGATTATTTATTCTTTCTTTTTCTTATTACTTGAACTAATTTATTAAAATTATTATCTCAACAAATTAAAATTATAATAAAATAAAGTATACAACACGATGATTAAAATTCAACATAAAATATTTTTAAGACAAAAGATTTGCTTTTCCTTCAATATACGTTAAATTAAAATTCATAAATTAATGATTGATCGAGAACAATCGATAAACCCACAAATTTTAACAAATCTTACTGTAAAACGACTTTTTTTAATTATTTCAAATCCGAAAATACTCTTTCATCTACAAGAATTTGATCTACCTGTTATATCTGTTTAAATTAAGATTGATAATGATAAATTTCAAATAAAAGAAAAAAGAAAAATAAAAAATGCTTAATATTCAAAAAGAAAGGTAATATTCATAAAGAGGGGAAAATATTTCGATATATTGAATTGAAATGAAAAATCTGAAACACTACCACCATCACCACCACCTAATTTGATATTTAATGAAACACGATATTAAAACATCGGACATGGATTAAACGGCGCAATGAGTTAACGGAGAAATAAAGGGTGAAAAACTTATTCCGAAGTGGACAAAGAAGCAAAGAATCGGATGGTAGGGGACAAAGAAAAAGAGGACAAAAAGTAAGGGCGGAAGATTCATGGACGACGCATAGATTCCAAGAGAGAGAGAGAGAAGGATTCGTTCATGGAATTACAAATCATCGAAAAGCTGTGCGGGACGAGTTTTCCACAAAGCCAAGTAGAAATTCGCTGAAAAAAAGACCATATTCTATTCGTTATAAGCTCACGGCGAAAGCAACTCGTAGGCAAACGATGCA
>NW_006263847.1:135472-137424 GCF_000469605.1 Apis dorsata | reverse complement strand
TCCTCCTCCCCCACCCCCTTCCACCCCCCAGTTCTAACCCGCGCCTAATTGCATCCACGGGATAATAAGATTTGAATTTCGAATCGAGGCCACGGTAGCGAGGTAACGTCCGCTCCGCGATTAACCGAGACGCGTTTCTCTCTACCCTCTTCTTCCTCTTCCCGACGACGAACCATCGGTCCGACCGTCCACGTGCATTTCTTCCTTCTCGTTGTGACGAGGAGGAAACGGTTTTCTTTTTTCTCTGATTCTCTTTTTCTCTCTCTCTCTCTCTCTCTCTCTCTCTCTTTTATTTCTTTTTTCGTTTTCTTACCTCTTCGTTCCCTCTTCGATCGGCCGCATCGTTGTTCTGGATTCTGTTCGGGGAACATTGTTGAGATTGCGAATATTTGTCTCGTGAATCATTATTTACATCTTCTCGCGCAAATTTGGATCAAATTTTGGATCGTCGAAAGTCGTAAACGAGGATCTGTAGAATACGAAAAGTAGAATACGTTGTTGTTGCACGAATCCATCCATTCATCCATCTGATGAGAGCTCTGTCGCGACATCTCTGCGATCGTTACGAGTTACCAACCGGAAAAGAGGACAGTGATCTCGTCGATTTGTCGCAAGTATTGGGACGAGTAATAAGACTTAATAACGAGTTCGAAAACGTGACAATTTATATCACAGTGCATTTCTAGATGATTTATCAAGATAATCAAGGATTACGATTATTTTTGCACGTTGCAACTTTTTTGAGAAGATGAGAAGAGGCTGTGAATGTTGGCCGCGAAATAATTAGGAAGGATTTATCGAGAGTAAAGGAACTTGTAAAAAAAAGAAATAAAAAAAAAAGAAAGAAAAGGATTTGAACAACAAGTTAATTGAAACAGTGTCGTCGATATTGTGTTAAAGAAGTGAACATTCTGAATGTGTGTAAACAAATAATAACTGTATATAAAATTCAAAGTTACATTTTATATCTACGAGGAATAATATTCAAGACAGAAGCGTATAATTGTAAAATAGTAGAGAATTCGAATTGATTGTTTGTCAAGTAAACGTAAAATCGTTCGTTGAAATCGCCAGGAAATCAACGTATTCTTGAATAAATTCGAATATCTAATCGAATCGAAGAACTAAAAACGAAATAGTTGAACACTGCAACTGCATTAAATATTAATCGAGACATCTGATTCACTGATTTAATTCGAGAAAATCAAATACCTGGAGGAATAATAATCGTTCCAGAAAGAATTTTTCACAATATAAAATCAAAAAAATAAATAAATAAATAAAGAAGGAAAACATCGATAAGCAAGAAGATTCGAAAATTCTTTCATCCCTCTATATTATACTCTAACGTATTCGATCCAAAATCTGATACACAAGATTTAGAAAAATCAGAAACTTTTCGAAATTTAAAATACTTCTTTCTCCATTAAAAAAAAAAACCAAAAAAATTCTGATGGAGATCTGATAAAATCAGGAAGGATTTGAAATTTGAAAAAAATTTCCATCGATCAAAAATCACAGGAAATCCAATCCAATTAAAATTTTGAAGATCACTTCTCTTTCCATCGATCGCTGCAGAAACCACAGAAATCCTCGGATACAAATCGAAATTCAAACAAGAAGAAACAAGAAAGAATAAATCAAAAAAAAAAAAAAAAAAAGAAAGATCGGTTCCTCTGAAGAGGAGCATCGGATGATGTCCTGGTAGGTGGTGAAAGAACGTGAGGATCATCCGGTTCGAGAGACCTCAACAAGGTCAACCCGGCATCACCCTGGCTAACGACCTGTCTGGAGGTACCGGGGGTCCCGGTGCAGGCGGCGTCGGTTCCGTCGGGGGCACCTCCGTCGGCGGCGGTGGTGGCGGCGGTTCATCGTTGCCGACGACCGCCCTCAGCCTCGATCATCAGCAGTTCAACATATTTCCGGCGATTTTCAGCAGGCAGTTGAACTTT
>NW_006263847.1:127889-135373 GCF_000469605.1 Apis dorsata | reverse complement strand
CGGCTGCCGCCAACTGCGGCCAGAACAAACTGATGGACGAATTAAGGCCGAACCTCGGCTTGCTCGGTGTCGGCCTCGTTGAGAACGAGACTTTCCACTTGAACCAAGAGAAGAGAAAGTGCAGCAGCACGAGTTCGAACGAGCAAGATTTCAGTCTTTACGGGGTACACCAAGGCCTTGAGGCTAGCCCGCCGACACCGGCCGCGACGCCGGGAAGGAGCAGTGTTGGGGCTACTTCCACCGTTGGTGAGTAATCCTTCGCGATAAGTTTCGTATTCACATATTTTCACAGTATATGCGTGACTCCATTTATCGATTATCGGTCTACAGTTGCTGAAACTACAATTGCATGCAATCGAGTCAATAGCTGACTAAATGATAGAACGTATAGCTATGCTTCAGAATTGTGCGTGAACTATTGACTTAAACCCATCCCTCGAATCGATGTGTATAATATGTTTCGATGTGTATCAGGATCTTTAGTATAGTATTTAGATTTGTACCATTTTATGTTATTTGACGCAATTTTAAAAAGATATATTCAAATGACTAAAATATATTATTAATAGAGATATTAATTTGAGTGATGGGTTTGAGTCAATAGTTCATTCACTATTGAAAGTGATATAGCGATATTTAAGCTGATTTAAAATCCTCAATACATATATACGTGTTTCAACGTGTAGATTTGACATAATTCTAAAGTGGACTACAGATACTGAAACGTGTTGCGACACATGTATCGATATAAACGATGGGCTCGAGTCAATAGCTCACCCAACGCTGATAGTGATATAGCGTTCTAGCATCGTGTGAACTATTGACTTAGACCCATTGCTTGGGTCGATGCGTCATAACGTGTGTCAAGATGTGTAGCGGCTTTTAGATACATGGCTTGCTCGTCTTGTGTTATTTGATACAATCATAAAGCAATCTATAGATGCTGAAACACGTTGCAATGGTATTGGCTTAAGTGATGGGTTCGAATCAATAGTTTAGACAATGCTGAAAATTGACTTAAATTGAATCGATATATAATGTGTTTTAACGTATATAGAGAATTTAGATATAAGTTTGCATCATTTTATGTTATTTGATATATTTCTGAAGCGGTCTACGGATGCTGAAACACACTACAATTTAAGAAGATATTGATTTAAATGATGGATTCGATTCAATAATTCATATATTATTGGAAATAGTATTGCGATATTTAATATTGTGTAAGATATTGACTTAAATCCATTCCTTGAGATATATGCATCATAGTGTGTTTTAATGTGTATAGAGAACTTTGGTACAAGTTTGTTTTACTTTTGTGTTATTTGACATAATTTCGAAAGTTAAGTATTGAAATATATTGCAATGCATCGATTCAAGCAATATTTTGTTTAATTACACGAATTTAGTATGAATCAAAAGTGATACTGCCATCAATCATTCGATTGTCAATGGAACAATGTAATACGATACAGCGATATTTCAATTTTGAATCATTAACTTAAACCCATCGCTTGTACGTAACATATTTCAATGCGTGTAAATTGTTTTAGAGATAAATCTAAGATATCTTTTTTGTGACAATAACATTTGAGGCACTTATATATTTATTGAAGTCCAGAATAATTAAAAATGATTAAATCCATCGCTAGTTGTATAATCCTTTTTAATTGAAAAAATCATCTATTTAGTTTAGATTGTGATATAATGAATTAAAATAAATTAAAAAAAGAAAATGTCTGTTAATAATAAAAAGATATTGTTATTATATAATTATTTATATGAAAATAGTTTTATTAATTATTATAAATGATTAATAGATTTTTACATTTTTGATGATTGTTGATGTATTATGAAAATGAAAACTATGAAAAAACTATGAAAAATATCGAGTTAACGAATGTTAAGCAGCTTTGAAACGCCATAAAAATGATAAGATATCGATAAAGATTCAAAATATTTTATTGGGTTGTATAATAAACATGTTCAACAATTGAAAAAGTTTTGTTATATTGTTATATTGTTATATTATTTGTAGAATTTCAAAGAAATGTTTTATCATATCTAATAAAATAATTACATACGAAAAATACTTAATTACTGATTAATTGAAAGTAACTGTATGGGAGAAATAACCATTGCTCATAGATGATATTCTGAAAAAAACAATGTCATTCGTTTCGCCATAATTATCTTGTTTCATTTAATTTTTATATTTAATTGTTATATTTGAGAAATAAATATATTAAATAAATATTATTTATTTGATTTATTTAATACGAAAAAAGATAAATTTTATGTAGTTAAAAATAAAATCATAAGATATAAATTATTAATTACGTAAGTTCTATATAAAGTTACATATCAATATTTAATATTCTTACAAAGAAACACAAACGAATTTATTATACAACTTAATATTATATTTTAACATGTTTCATGTGAACTTGATATACATTCAGTCACAAAAATCTTTATATATTATATGTATACTTAATTAATTTGAATTATCAAAATTTATGATTTGAATAAAACTTTTATAATTATGTAGATTATAATGGATTATATTATATGGAACAACTTTTTTTTTAGTGAAATATCATTTCGAAAGAATCAACACTTAAATTGTATTTTTCATTTTTTAAAATACAATTTTATAATAATGCGAGAAAGAATGAAATTTTTAAATTTACAAAATGCAGAGATTTTCAATGTTCTATCACTCTGTTGTAAAATATATTAATCAAAATTGTGTTCAAAACATTAAAAAATTTTGAAACTTTGAAGGTTAGTTTTAACTCAAAATTTTCTGTCGATAAAAAAGATCATATATAACCATAATCTTATTATATTCTATATAAAATAAACAAAATCAAAATCAGAATTTCTATAATTTACATAAATTCTTTTGTATTGAATTCTAGTGTACAAAGATTTTTACAATTAACTGTACGTGTATTAAACAAAATCCTAATTCTAATTTAGTGAAACTATTGATTTCATAAGAATCAGATTTTATGATTCCTTATCATTTTCTTTTTAATTATCTGTAATGCATCGAAAACAGTAATATATTAGTATAAAAATAAAATTTTCTTGATCATTTTTTTAATTCCGTATAATGTATCGAAAATGCAAAGCTTATAAACATTTATTGCTAGCAAATAATAATGATAAAAATCAAAATAATTTCAAATTAAATATTTTATATATTTTTTCTTATATTTTGTATTATTTATATTTTATACATAAATATTATATTGTTATTTTTATAAATTATTTTATCTTATTTAATCTTTATAAATTATATATACTATTTATAAAGATTATTATAAAATTATTATAAAGATATTTATAAAAACTATTGATAAATAACTAATAACTAAATAAACTACTGATCTTATTTTTGTAATATTACCAGATATATATTTTTTTAAATTTTTCAGTTATCGAAAATTCCAGCAATCTCAACTTTATAGAAAATCTTTATAGAAAAACTTATCATAGATATATCGAAATTCTAATTTATGAAATAATAATATTTGGATTTCCACATAGTGGAATTTATTTCTCTTATTTTGATATTAATTTTAAAAACAAACATATTTTGAAAAAATCTTTGAATTTAAAAGATTAATACTTACAAAATAGTCATTTGTCATTTTTTTTAAATTAATTTGTTTTTTATAAAAAAATTTTTAATTATTATCGATTTTCAATAATTTATAATATTGAATTCATCAAGAAATTTTCCTTTTTTAAATTTAAATTCTAATTTAATATCTATGATTTTTAATATTTTATTTAGATTTTTTTTTTTTTTACATATCTATTTCTACAATAATTCTCAGTTTAGCACAAATTATTTATTAAGCTTTTAACTTGTTTGTTACTTACTGTACCTGATTTTTTTTATATATTTATTTATATATATTTTTTTATATATTTTTTTATATATTTACAAAAATGAGCAAACAAAAATTGAAACAAATATATAATTGATAATATTTTTATCTCTATAATAATTATCTCTATAATAACGATAATAATAACATAATATTTATAATTTATTTGTCTTCCATTTTGGATCTTCAATAATGAATAAGAAATTTCACAAATCTTAATTATTTTTTTTTTATAAAATGCTTTTAAATGTGAACTTTAAATTTTTATATGTATTTAAAAAAATAAAAATGCATTAAAATATAAGAATTCATAAGTAAAATGTTATTAATATCATATCTTGACATAAATAAGAATAATAAATATTATTGACCAACTCAATTACCAGAAAATTTTTTGAAATTATTAATGATATTATTTATTTTTCGTGATGACATTTGTCAATTGTAGTATTTTTTTATACTAATGAAAGATTGTTTCTTAATGCAAAATTTTTTACATATCGATACAAATGAGATACATTAAATTATAATCAAATAACTACACTTGAGAAATAATCAAAGTTATAAAGTTCTATTAGATTATTCCATATGAAATGACCTATTGGATCTCTAAAATTATTCAAAACTAAATGATTAAGTATATTTTGAATATATACATTGAATAAGTAAGATTTGTTGTTGCACCTTAATTTGTCTGAAGCTAGCTAAATGCATTATGTTCTATCATATATTACATTATATTGTACTTGATTATATGATTATATTTATTGATTATATTTCAAATTATATATCAAATTATTCTGTTTTCCTATATTTTTTTTCTTCAAAATTCAATATAACGTATAAAAATTTGAAACGATTGCATTAAAGGAAGAAACAATCTTTCATTAGTATAAAAAAATACTACAATTGACAAATCTAATCACGGAGAATAAACGAAGGAATCATTAATAAAAATCAATTAAAATAACCATTTAATTGTAATAATTTTAATCTTGTTTTTCGATAGACAAAATATCATTGCTTGACATGGATTGTGGCATTAATTTAAAAAAAATGTGAATTTTCATAGAAAACTTTTTAAAATTTATTTCAATATTTTTAAAAATACTTTATTTATAATTTTTATTATTAACTATTATAGAATTATAATATATATTGATCAATCGTTATAATTTTTTATTTTATTTTTATATTATAAAAATAGAAACATAATAAATGGATACATTGCATTCGATAAAAGCAAATTCGAAATTTTTTTTTCAATTATATCATTTCCAAGCATCGATATATCGAATTTTTGTCGAATTAAACTTAATAAATAAATATTATTATATATTATTAAAATAAATAAATAAATATTATTTATTATAATTTTCGACAAAAAGTTATAAATGTCAATAATCATATTAATAATTCGGCTATTATTTGCAACAAGTTAATATTAATTACGAACGAAAAAAATCTGTACTATACTGTTAAAAACGGGATTCGAGGCGGAAATGGGCAACGTGTCATCTCGATATAGATGAATTTTCCGGTTGTTGAGCCTCGAGTACACATGTACGTCGACAATACGATCATGGTGTTGACAATGGGGTGAAGGGCTATACCATATGGTGGTACCTGTTCTATAGGCTATTATTATGTGCTTGTAGGATTTAAGAGAGCTTAGCACCGAGGGCGTGTTAATGGGGGTCCGTTCGAATCGTTGGTTATAGACGTGTGTCGAGTCTTGTCATTGAAGCGAAATGGCGCTATATCTTTTATCCTTCTTCCTATAAATTGACAGTGACTTGTACCTAGTGGCAGAATATGATCCAGCTGTTAGTTTCTCTTAACAAGTTTGAAAAGTAACAATGAAATTCTGTAAAAAAAAAAATAGTAGTTTTTAAAATATAAGATGTTATAGTTTAAATATTAAACATATGGAGATCGTTAGATCATTGTTCAGATTAATATTGATATATTTTATCTTTCATCAGCATAGTACCGGTATATATATATAATTTAATGATACATGAGATTATATTTTATAAAAATATTTACAATTAACAATTAAATCATTATATCTCATATATTTTATACTCAAAAGTATATCTTTATTCTATACAAGATATAATTTGAGATTTGTAAAAAAAACAAAAAAACAATTTACAAATTTTTTTAATTCTTAATAATTGTATACGAAATATCGTAGCAAAATAAAATTTATTTTATGTGAAAATTATTGTATTAGTAATTATATATTTATAGATAAAAACGCAATAATATAATTTCATAAATGTGATAATATAATTTCATAAAAATGATATTCTTAAATTTTATTGTTTGAAAAACTCTTGTGAAAGCTATTTAGAAAGAAATTATCATAGTTTATTAGTATAAACAATATTAAATTATATTAATAATAATAAATAATATTAAATTTTATCAATAAGTCATCAATAATAAATAACAGTAATATTAAATTTATTCTATAATTATATCTAGTAAACAAATAATACGGAATTTAAATAATTAATTCTGAAATAAGTAATTTTATATATAAAACGTCATATAAAATTTAAAAAAATAATAAAGATTAATTTTAGTTATTAAATGTTTAAATAATATTTATGCATTTTGTAAATCATATCATACAGAATATTTCTGAATATTTCTGAATTAATTCTAACAATTTTATTAATTTAATTTTTCATAGCTATTTTACTAACAATGAATGTGCAAATAGCATACAAATGGCATGCAATCGTTGCATGATCAAAACATTGAGTTATTGTCAAAATAGAAGTCGATGTTGTGTTGTTAAGCGAATGTATTTTTATTAAAACACATGCAATAATGATATATAATAAATAAATAAAAAAAAATAATAAATTTTTCAAGTTATAATATCAATAATATTACGATTTATTAATATGTCATTGATATTGTATCTTTTATTATGAATTTATGTCTTCGAAATAAATAGATTCGGTGAATTTAAAGTTACACTTTTTCAAAAGTATCTAAAAAAAATTTGAAGAAAAGAATCTATTTGCAATTATTTCTTCAAAAGAAATCCTATAATTTTATTATTCTTACTAATCTTCATACTGATATATAAATAAATATATAAATATACACAAAAAATATCATTTTATGATATTACTTTATAAATTTAATAAATTGTTATTAAAGAAATTAAAAAATTCTAACAAATATACAATCTACTTATAATCGAAACACTTAATAAATTTATCTATCTGGTAGTAAACTTAATCTTTGTTTTCATTTATATATATGATCGTCTTACATACAAAAATAATCCATTTAATGCATTTCTTCGATAAAATCAAATTTTTCAATGTCACTCGTTCCAAAAAAAAGAAAGAAGAAAAAGAAAAAGAAAAAAATTGAAGTCATTAATATTGCTAAATGTCAAATTCGCTTCGAATGAATATTTAATTTAATTTCTCGTTAAAAGTTAAAACGGTTTCGTGTTTTTTCGTTAACTCGTAAAATAAGCTTTCGAAACTTTCAAAATTTTTTTCATTAATCCATTCCCGTTTCGAAATATAAAATCTAAGACTTTTT
>NW_006263847.1:113262-127724 GCF_000469605.1 Apis dorsata | reverse complement strand
CTCTTCCCCCTCCCCTCTCCCTCCTCTTCCCTCCCCCCTTAGCCAGATGTAACGTTGAAAAAGAAGAAGAAGAAGAAAGAAGAAGAGAGAGAGAGAAAGAGAGAGAAAAAAAAGAAAAAGAAAATACGAAGTTCAACAGGTGAAATTTTATTATATTTCTGCAGATCTTATTATTCGGTAATGAATTTCACGCGATGGGTCCAATTTAACCGGAGAACGTTCCCGCGTTTTGTTTCTCCCTTCAAGGTCAGACTTTTTCAGAAACGAGATGAAACCGCCATAGTATTCTAATGCAAATGGAAAACTCTGCAACGTGGACGAGAGGAAGGGGAGAGTGAGGGGGTGGGGTAGAAGGGGAAAAAGAAGAAAGATATGATGAGAGGAGAGAGGGAGGGAGAGAGAGAAACGAGGAGGGAAAAATTAATGTCGTTAACCTTCCGCGTTCTCCACGGCATTAAAAGTACTCAAGCGATGGTCTTCCACGCGATTCCCTAGCCCCTTTTTAATACGCGAGCCCGCGAAATTTCTCTTGCTACAAACGACGGCCTCCATCCCTGTTTTTAAAAAAGAAGATTTAATATTACTATACTTTCGAAGGAGAATTACGAGAACTACTTGGATTTCCATGCGGTTGATAAAGTTTATTTTCTATTTCATGTATTTAGTTTAAATATTTTCTTCGTTGCGACGAAGAAAACGATGATGATAATAAGATAGAAAATAAGAATACGGGGAAAAAATTGCGATGCTTGAAACAGCGGCAAAAGAACAACGTGAATTTGATAAACAATCATCCGTACAAAATAATTTTTGAAACGAAAATAAGAATATAATAATAGTAATGTGACAATAATAATTATTGTGATTATTATTGTGATTTAATTATTGTGATTTAATTTCTTTTAATCTAAAGTCGGTTATAATCTAAATATGATTATTTTACGATGATATCTGATTCTTTATCGTTTTGAATATTTTACAAAAATCGGAAAATATTCTTAATTCCTATTTATTACAGTTTCTAATTTTAGTGTACAAATTATAGTTGCAAACCAAATGTTTAGAATGTTTTTTGCAATAGATATAAAAATTTGAAAGAAAATCAAAGAAAATGAAAAATTTTATATTGAATTTTATCGATTATATGGCGAGATTTTATTATTATATTTAATAATAAATGCGATTTTTATATTTTCGTATAAAAAAAATGTTAAATGATTTTTTGATACAAAAATAGTGTAGCATCTTCAATTTTTGTTTGATAAATCGTAACGTGTATATGCGTGTAATTACATTATAAAAGAAAACTATCAATATTTTATCTAAGTTAATTAAATTATTTAATTAAATCATAAAATGATAAATCTCGTGATTGAAATTTAACAATTTTGTGAATGAATCCTTCGATTTACATTAAAAGATTATCATTATATATATAATAATAAATTCATTTATTCAACGAAAATTTGAATTATTTATTTTTTTTTTTTTTTATATATAGAAAAGTACAAATTGATATTTTGACGAGAAATTAACTTACTTTTAAAATTTAAAGTATAAGTATATTAATATATTAATATTAATAAAATTATTAAAAAAATGAATTAGTAAAAAAGAAAAATTTGGAGAAAAATAATTTTCTCAGAACAATCGAAATTAAATTAAAATTAATTTTACATTATTTTATGTAAATTTTTATGATATATTTTGCTTTATATTGATTTGTTAAATTTTGATATTTTTAATTAATTTGAAACAATATATACATATATTTTGCTTTAAATAATTAGAAATAATAAATAAAGTAGGAATTAATAAACTAAATTACTTAATAATTTCACTTTTTATAATATATTATAATTTTATAATATATAATAAAATGAAATACGCCATTACAAGATATAAATGATATAAATTACATCAGATTCTATCTTTAAATTTTTATTCGAGCTGAAAATAATGTAAAATTTATTGCAAATCTCCAATAGTAAACGTGATAAATGACCTTTATATTAAAATTGACGAAAATTTAATATCATTGTAATAAAATATGTTTTTAAATAATATTATAATTTTAAGGCAATAGATATTATATTGTAAAAATTAGTGATAAAACAGTTAAATATTAATATAAATATTGCATTTATTTTTATTATTTTGATTTAAAAGATATAATAAAAAGATTGATAGTTTGCAATTATTTATTTATATAAAGTATAAAAATATATACATCATTATATCATTATATATTATTAGCAAGCAGTCGTCATTCTTCAGGGATGATAATTTATAATTTCCCATCAGGTGGGAAGAGACTGAGGTTGAATACTTTGAGTCACAATCTTGATTATATAATACTTGATAATAAAATCTTAAATTTGGGAGAAAAAAAAAGGAAAGAACTTATTTGCACCTAATATTATAATATTTTCATTTTAATTACAAATAAATTATAGACAAGAAATTCTTAGGTATAATATCATACAAATGGCATAGTATTATAACATTTCTATCAAGTACTCGTAGAATAGTTTAACAAACAAACTCGTAATTAGAGGAAAAATCGGTAGATAGAGTTGGAAGCACAGAAATAGCTTTTCATACTAACTGGAATTCGAGGACAGATGGCAAAGGAAACAGCTGTGAAGGCTATAGAGAGATCTGCATTATTTGTAATCCTATAAACCGTGTCATTTATTAGCTCGTTCATCTTGTTAAAATCGTCCTTAATTATTTCGAACGTAGCACATTTCAAGTCAGATAACAATCTTTATTAAAGATCATTATTTCGTTTAAAAAAAATTCAGAATACACAAGAAAAAATAAAATTTAATTTTAATGTAAATTTTTATTTCATTAAAAATGAATATATATTACATTATAAATTGAAAGATAAGGAGATAAGAAATAGCAATAAAAACTTCGTTTTTCCTTTACATAATAAATTTTATCAATTTTAAATTATAATATCTCTTAAATTAATAAGACTTTTCGATATAAATAGCTTAGTATTTTTTTTATAAAATTATGTTAAAAATTACATAATTCTATTTAAAAAATTAAAGCTAATTTTCATATAATCTTTATATATTCACAAAAAAAAACTATTAATACTATTAATATAATATATTTCCTTACCAAATAATTTTTGCAAAGAAAAAATTCTTTTTATACATTATATTGTAATATATTATAAAATATATACTGTGCTATAAAAGAAAAGTAAGAATATAAGATCTTTATTTTATTTTTTGATGTGAAAAAACTCAAAATAGCAATAAATAAAAAAATTAAAGATTTGAGGAATTCCATATAAGATATTGCATAAATATACATAAATATTATGGATCTTATAAAACTTCCGATTTTTTCATTTAAAAAAAAAAAACAAAATTGCATTATAATAAATTTTACATTAATATGACAGTGTTATTTTTGAGAGAAAGTTATGAAATAACTATGTTAAATCAATATATATAAAATAGCAAGATTTTAGAAATAAAAACATAAATATAATCAATTCAACAAAATCGCAATTAAATAAACAATTTATTTTATTTTGCAATTGTATTTTCAGGAGCCGTAAAATACAATGATTATTATCATAATAAATACTATATTTATAATACATATAATATTATATTTATAATTTTGAAATTTTATTTATATTCTATCAATCAAGTATTTTCATATTTCTACAAATTTGTCACTTCTTTCATAATCAAAAATACGAATACCTTAAATCTTTATTAATATAATTAATACTAATACTACTATTATCATAATATTAATTATTTTTTCTGTTTATTTAAAAAATAAATTGCATCTTGCACATAGAAACTTTGTATTAGATGAAACAAAAAATTTCATCAAATAAAATAAAAAATAATAACTATCAACAATGATTGCTATAAGAAAATCTTTTAATATTATCATAAAATCATAATATTTAATATTTATATCATAATTAAAAAATATATGAATACCTCAAATACTTTTTTCTTTAAAAATCGCAAAATAAATTTGATTAAATTTTATTTTGACGAGTGTATGCATAGAAAATTTCTATTACAACCGAACCACGAAACATGCATTATAAATAAAACAAAAATAATTATTGACAACAATTATCATAATGAAGAGAGTTTTAATATTCAAAATCTATCAATACTGTATATAATGGTATATATATCAAAATCTTGATATCTCATATTTCTATCCAATCTCATTCACATATACAAGAAATATTTTTCCAGATATTTTCAAACGCGCACTCTATAATAATTATATCCTCAAATATATCGCCTCGATCCCTCGATCTAATAAGCGTATAAAATAAACGAGGGGCACGTTAGCGGTTTTGCTAAGAAACAGAAGATCATAACGGGGGAAGATACCCCCGTCTTCACGATGAACTTGACCGAGTTTCACTGTTCACCGGGTAACGGGGCAAGGTATGTAAAGTGGACAGCATTCATCCTTGAACATTGAATCAGCATGTAACATGATTAGGTCATTAACGCCCTAACCAAGTTAGCATAGTGCGAGGGACTTCGCTCGCCGCCGTTACCCACCGTACGTTCGTATGTTCGTTCATAAAGCCGATACCGTGAAACAACCAAGACGAACGTGCACTTCTATATCGGGATACCATGCGACTCGTAACAAACGATCTGATGAATGGACAGTCTTTCTTATGATCGCGATTCGGACGATATGATTTTTCGTTCCATTTTCCAATGAATCGATGATATTTATAATATCCTGCGAAATATTGTATATGAATATTATATATAATCGCGTGTTGTAAGTTGATTGTAGAAGTATTAATAAATTGGATATAAAAATTTAATGTTTTTAATTTTCTGAAAGATTGTTCTTATTTTTTTAACTTTAAACTTTTGTGAGCAGAATATAAATAAATGTAGCAATTTTTTTTAAAGTTTCGATTTTTTTTTTTTATATTTCTTTAAATATAGTCCTTTGCGATAGAGCCGAAATTTTTAAATTGTAAAATATTTAGTTTATAATTATCTATTAGCCTATTGTGAAGAATATCCAGATATTCTTCTGATATGTTTCTTTATCAAAATTGAAGAGAGACTGAAAGGTTTCGAGATTAATTTTAATCTCTCAAAATTTTCTGTAAATAAAAAAAAATTTGTTCCATATATAATTCATTTTATAGTTCATTTTATATATACATTATATACATATATATATTCAATAAAAAACAGAATTTTTCAATAATAAGATAAATTTCCTTTTAATATAAAAGGATAAAAATATTTTTGAGATTGATTGTATATATTTGCTATTTATGTAAAGTGTTTTATTGTTTTTTAATTGTTTGGATGAATTTATGTAACAATTGTTTTGAATTAATAATTTAATTGTGTCAAATATACAATTGACAATGAAAAAATTCCAAAAATACTTTATTTTTAGTGAATTTGAAATTTATCGTATTTTACTTTTGAAACTAAGTGTAAGGCCAAATATTACTTGAATAAAATAAGCATTATTATAGAATATAGGTTTTTTTTTTAAGACAAATTCGAAAAGCATATTATCATTATGATCTTAATTTATATTATTTATTATATTATTATTATATTATATATTACTATTTATTACTTTAGTCATAATTAAATACAAAATAAATGCAATGTATAAAAATAAAATTAAAAATTGTATAATATTTCATTGATATACAATCTTGAAGCGATCCATGCACTTCTCTCTAACTAAACTATTTATTTTTGAAAGAAATATTTTTGATAGAAATGGAGAATTTTGTTTTGTTTTGAAAGAGAATATCTCAATAATCACAAATCTTATCTTAAATGTTTTCCAGATTTCAATTTTTGTTTTTTCTTTTTATGAAATCATATTTATTATTTTTATTAGTTATGTTTTAAATAAATTAAATATTTCTTGTTTTTTTTTAAAACGAAATGATTTTAACTTAATACTCTTAAATAAATATGTACATGTCTGTTACATGAAAATTTTTGTTATAAACTTAATAATTTTTGAATTATTGTTTTTTAATGTCAAAATTTGATACATTTGATTTTTTTGATTAATATAGTAATAGTTTAATATAGTTTAATGCATAATAGTTTAATTATATGTACAGTTAAAATATTATAATGTTTTTCATTACGAAAAATGATAATTTTTAAGAATTATTGTTTATTTGTTATATTGTTTTAATCGAGCTTCAATAAATTTTTTTATATTATTGCAAATTTAATATCTATATCTGGATAAGAAATTTATTTCATTTTTTCTTTTTTTAGTTTAGTTTAATATTTGCAGATCATAATTGGAACTTTTCAAATTATTTCTCATTATTTTTAATTTTTTAATTATTTATAATAGGAAATTAAATTATTCATTCTTTTTATTAATTTAAATCGTTTATTAAAAAATCAAAATATTAATGCGATTGACAGTTTGCATTATTTACAAAAGATATGAAGAAATATTTTGTTTTTAAATTTTATGATTTATATAATACATGTACATATTTTTTATAATGAAAATTAAAATAAACTTCAGTTATATAATAATATTATTTTACATAAAAATCGCAAATATAATTTTTTGTCCCAACTTTCTTATTGTTTTTATCCTAAAAATTAAAAAATGTATTGATTATTCGCAATTGTTCAATGGAAAATATTGCAAATTTTAATTTTGTATTCAATGAATAAGAGTTTAAGAATACAGAATTATCTTAAAAATATCGTCGTCTTTATTGTTTTTAAAAAAACAATTAAAAGATTCTATAAATTTACTTTTACATCTAGTATACTATAATTAAGCAATCAAACATGTCATATTGAAGAGAAGCCAATGAAACAATTTCAAAAATCGCAAATATAAAAATCATTAATAATGAATAAATATTGAATCATAATGATTATAATTTCATTGTTAATTTCATGCCAATATTCTGAAATATTTTTTCCATTAACCATATCCATTTAAATAAGCTAGAAAAATATATAGAAAGAATTCGTTTTAATTGCTTTCCTCTATAAATATAAGATCAATAATGCTTAGAATAATAAAAACTAATTGAATCTGATTTCTTTTTAATTCCAGGCGCGGAAGGAGCGTTTAAGAAATTAAAACCTGACCCCTGTGCTTCGAGTCCTCACATAGGTCATACGCCAACCACCGCCAGTTGTCCAACACCTGCTCGACGACGACACAGGACTACATTTACGCAGGTTTGTTCTTAAAAACATTAAAAATAATTTTACAATCCTTGAATTATGATTCCTAAAATTTTTAAACATTTTCCATTTTTTTTTAATTTTCTAATTTTCCGATAAAATTGAAACTTTACAACACAATTTTAATTTTTATACCAACTTTCATGTTTGTTTTGCCCATCAATTTTTTAAAAATACACCTATACTATAGAATATAATTTCCAATATTATTTTAACTTATAAATAATAATGATAATAATTTGACGTGTACTCATAAACTTCGACGTCAACAGTCGAATTATTCTGAATTAGAATTACAAGAAAAAGATAATATATTTAAATATTCAGCAAATAATTTACATATTTTTTATTCATTATAATATTCATTATAATATAGGATGTTAATACATTTCTGGAATACTTTTGAAGGATTGATTCTAGAGGCAAGAAAAAATAACACAAAAATTGATTAATTACAAAAATATTCGTTAAGGTTTATTTGTTAAGTTATAAAGCTATACAGTATCGCAGAGTAAAATTGAAAGTTTTCTGATTTTAAAGTCTCCATTTAAAAATCATGATCATTTTTCATGGAAATGAACGATTTTTGAAATAAATTACAAAAAATAATTCAAGAATTTTAATAAATATATTATTCTCCGCAAAAATATATAATGATCGATTAATGTACACAATAGCAAATGAAAATATAAGTCTTTTATTTTATCATAGAATAATATTTTTAAAATAGTTGAAAATGATTTGAATTTTTTCGAATAAAAATGGATGGATAAAAAAATTTTTAAAAAAGTTGAAACTAATCGAAATCATAAAGAAAATAAAGATTCTTTTTTTACAATTTTTTTTATCTGTAATGAAAATTTGAAATCAATTGATGCAAAAACACGAGAAAAACTGGGATTATCATTATTTTTAATTGTTCATAACTCATAGTAACGTTAATCGATTTCAATGATATTTTCACCACATATATAACCAACAAAATGTATTTTTTAAATTTTTCATTACAAGTTCATATGAAAAAGTTGTAAAAAGCGATCTTCTTTTATTATCTTCTTTTATTTTCTTCGTGATTCAATTACAAATTACAAAATTTTCCTTTATCTAGTAATTTAATTAATCACTAACTTTTAATTTTTCAAAAAAATTCAAGTCATTTTATCCCGTTTTAAGAAAGTTACTCCATTTTAAAGGATACACTTTGATATTTTTATTGTAGATAGATATAATTTTGATAATTCATTATTTGTTTTTAATATTTATAAATTTCAACATTATAAATTTAATCATTATTAATTCGATTATATATAGATTATTTTAATTTTTTTTTTACTGCCTACATTGATATTTAAAGCATTTCAAAAATCATTCATTTTCATAAAAAATAATCATGATTTTCGAATTCAATCAAGTAACAATGAAATGATAAATTTGAATCAAAAATTTTGCTGAACGATATATAATATATTCGTTATAAGATAATTGAAATTCGCGTGAGACGAAGCGAAATAGAGATCGCTCTGTCTTCCTTATAACTATCGCATATGTATTCTCTTGTCTCTTTTTATCTAACGCAAATTTAAATTGCTTAAAAACTTAAAGAATAAACCAACATTTCTATACACCAAATTTTATATTTATTTTAATCGATCCTTCAAAGATATTCCATTAATATATTAACATTTTGTACGTATACTTTACATTTATTTTAACATTTTGTATTTCGAATTTTTAAAGATCTTCGCATGGAAACAAAGAAGATTATATTTTTATAGAAATTCTCGAAATACAAATATAAAAACACGCATAGTTTCTGATACAAAAACTATTTCTAAAACTACTTAAATAGCGTGATCATAATCACAAATGATCTAGAGTTAATTGCCTATGCCATCAATCGATAGATCTGGCAAAAAATTCTTATGATATACGTTACAAACGAACCGAATCTATTTTCTCTCGTAATAATTTTGCATGAATTCATATCATTTGAAAATAAAATTCATATCATTAGAAAAAGAAAAAAGAAATCTTGGCTTAAATATGACACATTTTCTCCAACCAACGTTCAATTATTGTTACGGTTCTCGATAGAGGGATTATTTACGGATAAACTCGTTGCACACTTTTTCGATTACCTCGATACGAGTTCTTTCGCTATAGCGGCCAAATTTCCTGCCGGATAGTTCAGATCGGCTTTACTACGGCCCTCCCAATTGTTTCGCAGGAGCAGCTGGCAGAATTGGAATCGGCATTCGCAAAATCTCATTATCCAGACATATACTGCAGGGAGGAATTGGCAAGGTCCACCAAATTGAACGAAGCTAGAATTCAGGTGAGTATTGTATTTTTTCAAGAAATAGGAAATATGAGAAGTTGTTTTGTCTATTTTCCTCTAATGTATTATTAACCTTTTGAGGATGGTACTCTTTCAATTATGCTTTTTTGATAGGTAGAGAATATTTTTCAGAATTGAGATTATATATAATTAAAGAAGTAAATATAAATATTTGAAATAAAAAAAAAACATTTTAAAATCATACAAAACAATTGCACAATATTAAAATTTAATTTTATTCAACTTATATATACAACTTTGATAGCGTTGTAATATTTGTTTGCAAAACAAATTGTTAACATTTGGGGAACAATGTATAGTTATAATATGCCGCAATATTATTATAATATTATTGAATTTATTATTGTAGTTGATAGAAATATAAATAATATATATTTAACACATCTAACCTTTTTGCATAATAAATTAAATAATGATGAAATTCAACATTACAAAGATAGTTTGATATAACAGTTTACTGTAATAATAATCCGAATAATCTTGTATTCGATTGATTCTATATTAATAATTCATTTTTGCTTGAATATTTTTGCAAAGATCATCGGTTATTCTTTTTATCGCGCGCAAAAAAAAATATATCTGCATCAAATAAATACAATATATGTTTCTATTAATTATAAATACAGTGCAATACATATTAATGATTACATATAAGGAAAAATTATTGACAATCAATCAATCAAATTTTTCAATTAATACTTGTAAAAATGAATGGGTTAATAATTTTTTATTTTTTTAAATTTTTTATCTCTTTCGAAAATGTTTCAAAGTATCTTAGAAAGGATATAAATTATATCGAAACAAATTTTATTTGAATATATTTTTCGTTATTTTTCATAAAATTTTCATCAAGTTTTTACATGCTGTTTTTTTAAAACTTTATGTGTAGATATATTCTACGCACACCTATCTTTTTGGCCATGAGTCATGCAATAATTGAATAAAAGACGTATGTAGGGTGACAAAATGAAATTACGCGCGCAAATGTCGATCCAAGATACCCTCGAGTCTTTCGAGGGTTGCAGAGTCGATCAATGGAAATGGAGGCGTTTCGAATAAACTTTCTGATATTCACAGTAAAGTGGCAAATACAAAAATTATCCTTTTTATTATTATTTTAGCAAAGAAGAATTACAGATTATAGATAATTATTTCTATACTCAGATCAATAAAACTTGATGTATCATTTCTTGAAATTGAAAATTTAAAATTCAAAATTGAGATGTGTGTTTTCTCGTATCTACATGGCGAGCATAAATAGAAAACATTTTTTGTCTGATTCAATTAATTGTAAAATAATTGATATATTATTGAAAATTTTATTTCTGTTTATTTGTGTAATACAGGAAATCGTACATTTGTAAATTTAGAATTTTTAAAAATTTTATTCAGTTTTATTCTTATTATATATTCTTATGTATTCATAAATATTAATTCATTAAGTATTCATAGATAAGATACATTACTTTATAAAAATAACAAAGTTTATAAAAAAGCAAAAAAAAAACATTGTATTTTAACTAAATAAATTAAAAAATTTTTTTATAGAAAAGTGCAATATCTCAGATTTTGCTATCTAACAATAGAATTAATTATTAAGAATTTGAAGGAAAAAATGTTATATTAGCAAAAATATTTATATATTAAAAGTATTAAATAAGAAATATTAGTAAATATAATTTACGTATTTTTGTTTTTCAATTTTTTTATTTTATTTTTCTTCAAAATAGTTGAAGCAAATTAATAGAAAAAAACTGGATTTCGATGATTTCGATTTACATTTTAAAAAATATTAAATATGCAATTTTATTTATTACTTATTTTTGTTACTTTATGATGAATTTTAAAAGTATTTTTCAACATTAAATTATACGATTGAATAAATTTATTTTAATTATTTTAAATAATAAAATATTATGATTTTCAATAATTATTTTTGTTAAATTGGTTATTAATTAACTTTTCTCGTGACAAAATAAACGTCAAGAAAGACAAATTTATTTAATATTTCATGAAAAATAAATTATTTTTTATTTCTTTTTTATGAAAATAGTTCTTTTAATAACAACAAACGTTTACATTGTTATTGTTTCTGATTAATATCATCCGTTATATACTATAATGATTGTTACATTTATTCAATAATAAAATTATTTCAGAAATTTTCAATTTAGAAAATAAACATTATCCATAAACAATTAATTCTTTAATTTGTTATTTTTCAAAATTATAACTTTACTTCTACAAATTCGATTGAAATACATCACTTATCGAATAATAAATATCCCTATTTAATTTAATTTTCCAAACATTATTCAAAATTATTTCAATTGGCCAAACAAACAACGAGCATAACCTCAATTGAAATTTACATAAATTTATAAAACAATATAGCTTTATTTAAAATTATTATTTTTATTAAATTGTTACTCGAAGTAAATTCGAAAAAAGTCTGAAATGACGCGTCAACACTACATTAAGAATTTTCTTCGAAGCAACGTTTGAGGAAAAAATGGGCCCGAAGGCTCATGACGGCCACTCGATATAATCAAATGCATCATCTGGAAAATGAAACGATTCGAAGTGGTGCGGTTTTTTGACAAAGTTAAAGAATGGACAGGACGAAGGGGTACAGGCAACAGTTAGGATCCAACCGTTGCAGAATCACTCGGGTGGACCCCGAATCCTGAGCGGTACATATTAAAACAGCCAGTGCGTTTCGCTCTTTTGATATATAATGCAGGATGGTGTTGTTCGAGTTAAAAGCCCAGGAACCGCGGTGACTTAACCCTGTTAAACTGCGATGCCAAGTAAAACGCGGTTTGCTTTGCTTTTACTCGTTGGTTATAATCCATGCACAAAGTGTCCGGCCAGGAAATGGCTTCACCAATGCGGCCGAGACTTTCGAACGCGTTCGTTTCCAACCCTCAAATGGCACAAGTATCCAGCGCCAGTCTTCAATGTCGTTTTTAGTCATTAACTTTTGAAACGTCGAACCCCGCGTTGCGACTAATTTCTTGCCTCAAGCCTTTTTCTATCGAGTCACGAAATGTTTTTCCGCTCCCGAGAAATTCTCGTTCGCGGTATTAATGTTGAATAAGAGAAAAGGAATGAATCATTCGTTAAGGGAAATGAGATTTATGTGATAATTTATTGGAAAATTTACGTAACCTAAAAATCCTGCTTTGATGATAAAAATTTGTTACGATTCTCGTAACGTAACTATGAAAATATAATGAGAAAATTTAACTCTTATACATACTCTTCGATATAATTTAATAAACTTAAACACTTATATATAATAATATATATAATATTATATATAATAATATATTTTTGTATTATATCGTTTTTCTTGACATTTCTTTAATTTGTGTTAGTTCTAATTTGTCATTTCACGCGATGTCGTATGTGTCTTCTATTTAATAAGAATCGACGAATTACTATTATGCATTCATAATTATGAAAGAAAAATGATCTGTGATATCAGAAATGCCATCATTGACAAGAGTGTGAATGTATTGATAATTTCTACAAAACTAGGATTAAATAGTACAATATGTCTTTGATATTTTCTTCAACACAATTTCAATAAAACATGGAACGAATTAATCGTATTATAATATACATTAATATATACATCAATTGTATACTTGTACTGTTTGAAATGATACAATTATCTTCTATGTTATTCATTTTTGAAAAAATGTTTCAAATTGAAAATTGTTGTTTTGAGAAGAAAATATCTTTATTTATGATCAGTCACAATCTAAATGGATGTGCTTTTAAGTTTTTTATTTAGACGTGAGTTTCATTGAATATATGGAGCAATTATTTTTTCGAACAATCATTTTTTCATACTTTGAATACAATTTCATAGTTTTTACAATACAGTAAAATATTAAAAAATTTGAATAGTTATAATTTTTATAATTTAAAAATTTGCTCTATTTCACGCCATTATAGAATTGTATTTAAAAACGATTTGAAAGAATCATTTCAAAATTATATTCTACTAGAAAAAAATATTTGCATAAATATATATTTATGCAAAAAATCTTTAAAGAATTGATTTTAAAGACAGAAATGAATGCAAAAAATATTGATATACAAAAATATCGGTTGAATTTATTTATTAAGTTAAGTATAAATTGAAGTTTGCGTTAGTTTAAAGAAAAGATTATCAAAATCTTAAATAATTAACAAAATCTTAAATTTTTATAAATTTTATAAGAATTATATTAGAATTAAATATTTAGATAGTATATAGTAGAATTTCAAATGGTTTTTTTTTATTACATAATAAAAATAATTTGCTTTCAATTCATAATATATGGAAGTACAACAATAAATCTTTCAATACTTAAAAAATCTCTTAATCCCACATAAAATTTAAAAAAAAATTACTATAAAACTGTACACTTTTTTTTAACAAACAAGTAAATATTAATAATTATTAGATCATTTTATCTATAACAACTAACAAATAATTATTAACACATTACGGATTATTAATCTATTTATAAATTTTATAAAATAAAATGTATTTATAATAAACACAAAACAAAATATCTTCAAAATTAAATTATTATATATATTCAAAAGAACGAAAATGAATGTCTATTTCACTCTTTTCAATCGTAAAAATTCGTTACAAAAATTAAAACGTTGAATAAAGATCCACAATCTATCGAATAATATTAAAAGATCTCTCTGTTTCTCTTTTATCGATAATATCCCACGCCACGGAATTCTCTTTAAAAGCTCCCGCGCCAGCTACGGCATTTTGTATTTCGAAAGATGGCGACACGCGGACACAGGGTGCTGTTGGATGAAAGAGAAATAGGTAGGGA
>NW_006263847.1:103956-112890 GCF_000469605.1 Apis dorsata | reverse complement strand
CGGTGGCAAAGTTGAGATGAGTTGGGGTGGCGAAGGGTGGGGGCGGGTGGCGCTGTACCGGAGGCTGCCATTATATCTGAGCCGCCATTTTAAATTGAATTTTCTCCACCCTAGATAGATCTGAAACGTCTCGAACCTTGCCGAGGTTCTTCCTCCTCCTCGTTGCGCGACGCCGAGGGGTAAGAAGATGAGGAAAAGTAAGAGGGAAACCCCCGTGCCTAACTCCCTCCTCCCTATAGCTCTCCATATCCCTATCTTTTTCTTATCTCTCCAGCCCCTGTTTAGCGATGGATATCACACACACTTTCGGTATCCTCACTGACACCAGAATTTTCCCTAACGAGGAACAAACTAAAACACGCGGGAATGTAAGTAGGGAAGTTGATTGCAATTTCAATAGCGTTTTGAATTCGTTGAGGAAGGCGAATGGTTGATTCGGAATGGAATACGATTCTTCGTGGGCATTGTTCGATTTGAATCGAATTATTTTTCGATGAAAGATAACCGATCAGAAAACATAGAATAATAATAAATTAGGATTACTCGCGTTACTCGCATATTTCGCAAATTTTTTTTTCTTTGTTTTGTTTTTAATGAAATTTATTTAAAGGATCTGAACTAGATTTGAATTACAAATAATGAATAATTAATCATATATTTCATATAGATTAATAATTTGTTGATTGATATTTTACTATTTTTTATTAGAAGTGTTTACATATAGATATGAGAACGAAATTTTTGTGTGTGATAGCGATTATTTATGTTAAGATATCAGTTATGTATATATGATAAATTATTGAAAAAAAATCTTATATTTGACAAAATAGAAGGGAATAAAAACAATGTACATAGGAATTTTATGTGTAAGAATTGTAATTAAAGCAAAGAAATGAAATGCTAATTATATATATGTGTATTTAATAATAGTTGATAAAAAATTTAATAAAATATACTAAATAATAAAAATTATTATCAAATATAGTTCAGACTTTTAAATTTTACTTAAAAATATAAAAAATGTTAAACATTCCTAATAATCTTAATTTCTTAAACAGAAACTGTAATAATTATTTTTTAATGCAAATTTTTCTTATCAAATTTTATTATAAATTTTATTATTATATAATAATATTCAATATTTATTAACATGTGATCTAAAAATTAATTCAAAATATTAAAATTAACAAATTAGTTTAAATTAATTTTACAAAATATCTGCCTTACAACAGAATTATTTTATTTTCTTAATAATCTTAAAAATAATAATTAAAACTGAACTAATTAAATTCTATCAGATTTCACTTTATTAATTTCAAAATTTTATTAATTGTAAAAAATTTTCTTTCAATTTAAAAAATCTTTTTTTAATTTATTCTTATAGCTTAGAATTTTCAGAGTCAAGAGTTTTTATTAGAAAAAAGTATCAGTAAAATTAAAATAAAGTAACTAGAGTGAAGTTTAAATATCTTATTCATGATTATCTTATTTTGTAATATGTAATATTATTCTACTATTAAAAATTATTTCCGTATTTTTTTAAAAATAAAATTATTATTTATTTAAAAAACAATCATACTACTTTTATTTTTTGAAATATTCGCCATTATTTTCGTGACTTTGTTACATCTTTCAAATAATTTTCTAATAAATACAAAATAAATATGATAATTGTGAAATAATAAACTTGAAATGTTTTTTTGCATTTTTTCTTATGTGTGAAAGCATATAACCGAACAATTTGAAACATATGAATAAAAATTATATAATAAAAATATAAAATTAGAAGAATAGATTCAACAAGAATTTTTTTGACTAAAGAAAAATTTTGATTTTAATTTATATTTATATTGTATTTAATATCTCTTCGTCATTTTTGTTTTATTAAGAAATTTTGATTGTAATAAATCAATTATTTGAAGTTTTTTTATTGTTTCTAAACTTTGAATAGTACATTTACTTTAATTTTAAGTGCATTTGCAAATAACAATAATAACAGTTTCTTCACGTACAATTTTAATTTATAATTAAACTATTACATAATTTCATGATTTTTAAATAATTAAATTTATAAGCAAGTCTAATTTTCGTTATGCGATCATATCTTTTTATAATCAAACGTAAGTAATTTAAAAAGGGGAAAATTCAAAAATTAAATTTCATAATTTTAAATTTTGTTAATATTATGTTACATTCTGCCTTTTCTAAAATTCACTGAAACAATTTTAAAAATGGCGATAACATCTATGATAATGATAATAATAAAAAAAGGGGTAGCATCGTGGTAAGAGAATAATTCTCGAATCACCGCACAAGAAATCCTATTACGTCGAGGAAAAAGAAAGGTGAATCCGAGCCCCAATATTGAGTTAGCTAAGTTTTCATTCGACCTTTTTACTTCGATTCGACTTCCGATCGAAGCCTACCTAGTGGGCGTTTTACGAGAAAATTGACATCCAATGTAAGAGGAAATAAGAAAAACTGAGAGACGAAATAAAAATTGTCTGCGCGTATTCCTCGTTTTTTGTATCGTACAATACGATTTTCACATTGATAATGTATTTGATAAACAAACAAAATTTATTATTATGGAATGATAATATTATACAGAGCGTCCTAAAAACATAGGTTAATCGAAGATTTCTGAGATAATTTCAAACAACTTTTTTTCCTTGCAAAAATTTTAAACGAGTTATTAACAAAAAAAATATTGATCAATCACAGAATCCGTCGGTCGAACAAATAAATTTAACATTATGCATTGAAGCAAAATATATTGAATATTTATTGGATAAAATTATATCGAATTATATTTTATTCACACACAATGAATAAATTTGTCTATTATATTATCTAAAGTTCAATGTAATATTTTCAAAATTTAAAAAATTTTATATATATTATATTATAAAAAAAATCTTATACTATTTTATGAAAAAATATAAAATATAAAATAATAACTTTTTTTATTATTTTTTATTCTAAAAATTTTACTCATGAATGCATAAATATATAAAATAAATTCTAGAGTAAATATATAAATTTGTATACTCTTTGAAATAATTTTCTACCTTAATCTTTTCAAGATAATATATTTGTCCAATGATAACTAATATTAATCTAATATTAACATAATACATCTTAAAATACGTATTTTATAACAAATAATTATTGATATACTATTGCAAAATTGACTTTCATTTTCTTTAGCTTATTTATGCAAAGTAAATTATTTTCAATAGTCTTTATTAGAAATAGCCATATAAATGCAACTTTGTTGTAAATATTAATATAGTAAATATCAACTATTTATTTACTTCTTATATTGTAAATACATTTTTTAATAGACATTTTAATAATATTTCTTATAGTTTATCTATAATTATTTTCAATATTAACTGATGATTATAATCATTTTTAATCAATTGTTCAATCTCAATCAATAAATTTTCACTATTAAAATAATGATTGTTATTAAAATTATATTGTTATTAAAAAAGAATAAAAATTAAGAATAAAAGAAAGAAACACATATGGGATACAAGAAATGTTTATATCGCAATTTTAAATCATTAAGATATTGAAACTGATATTGTAATTTTTTTCTTTGTATATTTATTAATTAAAATTTTTTATCTTAAAAATTTATAACACTTTGGCGAATTATTTAACACATTACTTTTGACTTCACTTTTTATCCCACTTTTACCCTATTAGAATTTAGAATTTCGAAGAATATTGAATTAGTCAGTTTGTAATTTAATTTCGAATTTGGATTAAAAGTTAGTATATACATATAATCAATAAATTCCCCAAATTTAATATCTCTAGATTATTTTTATATACAAAATTATAACATTAAATTTATAATGAGATACCTAATATAAAAATATAAAATATATCTGAAAAACTTTAAAAAATTATTCTATTAAAATCTATTAAAAAACTATTCTAATTAAAATATTCTAATTAATCTATTAATCTAATTAATCTAATTAAAATAAATTTTCTAACAAAAAATTAAAGAAATATAATAATACAACTTCATATGAAAAATTATACATTAATAAAATAAAGGATTTTTCTAATTATATGATATTTAAAAACATGTAATCTATGCTCAAGATCACTGTTCTGAAATAATTTATTCTATTTCTTCAAAATTATTTTTAACCTTGACTTTGATTTTCAAGAATTTTTAATAAAATCCATAAAAGAAATGGATTCTATACGATATATTTAGTTTATTCGATATATTAAAAAAAAAAAAAAGAAAAAAAGATAAACGACAAGAAAGAAAAAAAGAAAGAAAGTAGTAAGTACTACTTAGATATATTTTCTTACAGAAAGTAATCCATTATCTTTGGATCCATTTTCTGTCTCTATACATAGGTTAGCTATCAGAGTGCACGATATTCTCTTAGGTATACAGAAGGATAGTTTTCTCGGTCGTGGTCCTCAAAGTAGCAGACATTTTGAGCTGTTCTCCCCTTGAGAGAAAGATGGAGAGAGAGCTGCACTTTCGCTACTCTCCTCGTTCTATCTTTCTCTATCGGGGAACATAGCTGGAGGGAGGAGGGTTGGAGAGCACGGTTATTGAATTACGAACTCTTAGCTTTCCAGTTCTTGTAGGGTACGCGCCTTAAGGGATGCGCGCAAGTATGTTCGCAAAAAGCTCTTTCAGAGGAGTTGTAAATAAAAGGAGTCATCCACTTTTACAGAATCTAGTCAGTTAAATGCATCTTATATATATAAATTTACGATCTGTATATATATATATGTATGTATGTAATTTTTTTTATCTACAAATTTTCAAGGGATTCAAAGACAAGAATTTTTCTGTTTCGATTGTTGAATATGAAATTTCAGAAATTCATTAGAACTATTTAATAAAAATAAATGACTGAATATAATGTTAGATTAAAAATTTAAAGCTGGATGAATACAATTTTAATATTATTTAATTAATTGTTTTATCATAAAGAAGCAAATTTTGTATTATATTATAACATGTATAACATTGTATTATATATAACATATGAACTCTTCGATATCAAATTCGAGTTAAAAATTCAACATAAGAAATTTCTGAAAAATATTAAGGAAAGAAACAATCTTTCATTGATATGAAAAATTAGAATTGACAATATATATAAATGAACGAAAAAATTATCAATAGCAATCAATTAAATTAATCAAATAAATTAAATTAATCGATTAAATCGTAATAAATTTAACTTTGTTTTTCAATGAACAAGATGTAGATAGAATTTGTTAAATTAAACAAAGTTAATATTATTTTCAATAAAGCTATAATTAAAAATTCATTTCATTTTTATTTTTATAATTCTGCAGTTTAATTTTTAAATATTATCATTTAATTTTTATATTTTTCTTTTTCAAAAGGTTAATTCTATTACGAAAAGAAGAAATTAATGAAAAAAGAAGAACGTGAAAAAATGTTATGAGATTATTTCTGTAGTACAATTATGATAAGATAATTTTCGTAATACAATTAGATGTAAGAAGAAAGAGTACACATATATACGATATCCTTTTATATTTTTTAATGATCAAAATCTCAAAATAATTATAAATAAAAAAGGAGAAAAATAACTTTAGAAAATTTTATATGAAACTGTATAAATAATGTACAATTTTAACAAAATTTGTAAATTTTTTTATTTCTTTTAAATTAAGACAAAATCGAATTTATATAGAATAATATATATAACTTTTAAGAGAAATAAATTAATAATATAATATCAACAAATAATTTTTAATAAAATAAGAGAATCAAATACAATAATACAATCATAATTTATTTTATTTTATAATTATATATTATATAGGAGCTATTTGATTTATATAAATATTATATATCTAGATCAAAACTTATTAATTCATATTTCTGTCATATCCTAAATGAAATATATTTGAAATATATTTAATCTTAATCTTAATTCATCGTATTTGAAACTATAGTAAAATGACGAATATTGATTTTCGATAAGTATAAAAAATAATTATAAAACGACGAAAAATGAAATAAATAAAACAAAAAATGTAATAAAAATCAAAATGAATGTGTATAATGATGACAATACTTATACTAAACACGTGTACAAAAGAGAAAACGGAAATATTTTTTTTCATTTTTCACATTTTTTGTTGTAAAAAGTCCAATTGTACATGTCAACCACGATAAAATAGAAAATTTTTCATAATACATGTTCCGTCACCGATCTCAAAAATGTTAAAAGATTATTCCTAAATAAATAAATGTTATTGAAAATATTTGACATAATTGAAAATTTGCATAATTCTTTTTATTTTGAAAACATAAGGATATATATGTGTGTTATTTTTATCTCTTAGCGATCTCAGTGGTTTTAGTAGGGTTAATTTGAGAATATGGTGATGGAATAATTGAAACCGACACTTAATAATATAGACACTCATAAATGTAAATGTCCTTTTAAAAAGACATCAAAGGCTACTGACGTATTTGTGTTGTTTGGAAAAATTTATAAACTGTATCTAATTGTATAAAATTGTTTATATTTTATTAGAAATTTTATTTATTATTATTCAACCAATCGTAAATTTCTAATAATAAATTTTAGTTAAATATTTTTTGAAATGATACTTTTATTTAATTGTAAATAATTAAATTTGTTAAATTGTTGTTAAATTGTTCAATTATATTATCAAGAAATAAATAATTTATTTATAGCTAATTATTATTTTTCTTATTGCACAAATATTAATATTTACCAATTTATAAAATAAAACAATTATAATATATTATTTATATAAACTAATCTTATATTTGATAAAAGAGAAGATAATTTTAAAAGTATTCAAGTAAAATAAAAATAGATAACAATGTTTTTGAAATATGAAAAGCTTTCAATAGATAAAAATAGTAAATACCTGTAAGTGCATTTCCTTTCGAAAAACAAACAAATAAGAATGATGCATATAATTTTATATAAACTAATACAAATGAAATAATTTTTTAATACTTTTAATATTAATAATAAAATATCTAATATTTTAATATTGCAAAATATACATACAATTTCTTTTATTAAAATTTGTTTTTACTTAAAATTTTTAAAAATTAATATCATTGTATTTATTTTTTTATCTTTCTCTTTCTAGACATATCTTACGTTATATATTTGTATAAAAAAAATCCTTTAATAATTATTTATTAGTTTTTCGAATATAGAAAACATAAAGAAAAATTGAAAGATTTTTCAATGAAATATTGATAATTTTTCAAAATATACCTAAATTATTTGCAATCATATTACATAATAGAACAGTAGATAAAATTATAAAAATAAAAAAATCAATAAATTAATAGGATTATAGTGCTATTCCCTCATAAAGAATATATTATACATATACATTTTTCAAATGTAAAATAGATAGAGAAAAGAAAAAAATTATTATTAGTTTTAAAATTGATATACTTAATTAAATATAATAAATATATTTCTTGCATTCAAGTATAAATATATGAATATTTTCCGATCTGATTTTTATAAATCTAATAATGATTGTTATTTAACTGTGTTAATGAAAATTTATGATATAAATTGAAAATCATGATTGAAGATAATTGGTCGATTATCGTTACAAATGATTATAATATATGCTTATATTCAATAAGGATTATGAATCTAAAAGAAGCATCAAAAAATTATTTATATTATTGTGAATGATTATAAGCTAAATGATATTTTGACAATTTTCATTTATAAATAATTATCGACAGTTATTTATAAGAAATATTTGTTAAAATATTTGTTCATTTTAATATTAAATTTTTATCAAATATTTATATCATTAGTAAACTGTCTTTTTCTTCTAATTTAATCATTTTTACTTCTTCGATACTAATGATTTACATTGATAATTTAAGAAATGAAACAAATTATATTATTCCATTTATATCTCATCAAATAAGATGTTATAAATATATGAATCAAATATAAATAATTTAATATAAAAACATCAAATTAAGTTTTAGATAATATTACTAATATCTAATACTTACTATAATACTACTACATACTTAAAATAAATATAATTTAATAATAAATTTTAAATTTAATTCAGATTTTGTCTTAGAAATGATAAAATGGAGATTAAATATTGTAATATATGTATGTAAGTATCTATACGTAGATATGTATGATAAAATGCATAAGAAAAAAGATGATTTACTTTTTGATGTTTTATTGAAACATAGATTTTTGAAACATTCCTTTTGAGAACATCCTATCTCGCGTCAAAAAGTACTCCGATTCATTTATTCTTTTTTAAGCCTTTATTTTTGATTATGGTGATATATTACTCCATGATAAAGCCTCGATCTAAAAGTCAAAGTTCAAAGTATTCGAGTATGCATCGTTGCAAATTATATTACTCAGCAAATATAACGACATTTCACTTTACACATACGCAGATACATGTTAATACATGCTTGTGTAAAATGAACAGGACTCGAATCGATAAAAATAATGGGTCTAAATATTGTTAATACTACAGTATGTATTTATAGAATATATCTTCAAAAAAAAATGCGTATGAATGTTTTTAAAAAATAATTAACAAAAAAATTCAATAAATTATTTCGTATTATTCTATGTAATTTAATTTAATTTATTATTATAAATTTTTAAAGGAAAGATGAAATATATTGAAAAGCGAAACTAACGAATTATAAATGTAATTAATTTAAATTGTATATATATAATATAATAATATATAATAATATACATACTTTTAAAACTTAAAATTTAAAAATTCATATTCCTTAAATTTTAATATAAATTATTATATACATATTATCTCATAAATTGATATTGTTTTATAATATGATGTAAATATATTATTATATTACAAAACAATATTCAC
>NW_006263847.1:101791-103327 GCF_000469605.1 Apis dorsata | reverse complement strand
CAGGTTATAGTATAATTATATTATTATTATATATAATTATATTATATATAATAAATAATATATATTAATTAGTAGTATAAATTTCTATCATATTAAAAATATGTAATTATAACTATAATATATCTATTTTTTTTATTATTTAATTTATCTATCTATTATTTTCGATTCAATTCTATTTTACAATATTTATAAAATTCTAATAAATAATTAAATATAAAAAAATTTGTCTACTGTTCATAAAATAATAAAAAACAAAAAACAATTATATAAATATTTTTAATTATATATTATTAACAAAATTTACTAATGCCTGTTCTACTTATAACTTCTAATAATTATTTTTAATAATAGATTCTCGTAGGCAACGAGAACTTCGACATGAAACTAATGACTCAGGGTGACACGTAAATTCAAATTATTTGGGATGCAAGTATCTTTTGTGCAAGTGCAAATCGGCTCATGTGCCGTGAATTCAAATGCGGGTCGTAATTGGTTATGCATGGTGCTTCGCTTGTTCCATGATTTCCGTATGTGCAGTTTAAAATGATGTTGGTATATCCAGATACTCACGTATGCACAAGTGCGTCTCTTTTTGAAATTATCGGCACAATCTCTTTGTCTAACAATATTATTGTCGATATTATTGTATTCAAAAAATTTAATTTACAGAAAGAAATTATATCAATCCTCCATGCTAATGATGATATTTTATATAAAATTTACTAATTGTTTTTTCAAAAAAATATAGTAATAATAATTATTCCTAAGATTTTTTGTTTTCAAGACTTTAATTATTTTATTAATTATTTTATTAGTTAACTTATTATACTTGAGGTTTTAGGTCTATAACTTTTTAATTTATAAAACAAAATATTCAATTAAAACTAAATAGATATTTATTAAACACTTTTATAATGAAAAATAAATAAAATAACAAAAATAAAATTAAAGGATTGAAGTTTAATATTTACATAAATTAAAAATGAAATAAAATCTCTTTTTCATATTTTTTTATAATTTATAATATAATCAGTATGATTATATATGCTAAATGAAAAATTTGTCACGAAACAGTTACTTTTTCATTCTATGTATACTATATAATATTTTATTTGTAGCAATAATTTTTTGTAATTTTTACTTATATCCTTTCTTTTTTTTTTCATATTTTATGTTGCCTTATTCATCTGCTACAGAATAATTTTAGAATAGTTTTCTCAAAGAAAAGATAAATACATTATAGATCACACTTCAAAATATGTTACGAAAGAAAAAATTTACAGAACATAAAGAAAGAAAGATAATACTATACGATTGATCAACTCAAAGAGAAATAACAAAAAATAACAAAAAAAAAATAACAAAAATAACACATAAAAAAGATATATACGGAAAATAAAGGAAGCAACAGAACAGGCCTGATCGAGCCACCCTCGTGTGTCACTCGTTTCACCGCACGATAATGTATAAGAACGATAGAGAAACAGAGAACAGAAGAGAGTACGCATATATATGTTTATATATATCCTCTATATG
>NW_006263847.1:101227-101703 GCF_000469605.1 Apis dorsata | reverse complement strand
GAGAGAGAGAGAGAGAGAGAGAGAGAGAGAGAGAGAGAGAGAGAGTAAAGAGGAGGAGAGACGATATACAGTAGAAATGTCGATAAAACATGTTGGCCAATGAGGAAGCTTGGAGTGACGTCACAGTCGTGGCATTGGCCAATCAGGAGGCACTGGTAACATCGCCACGAGGGTGGAAACAAGTCAACCCCAACCAGGGGAGAGGCTTTTCTCTTTCTGGGGGGTTGCACGGGAAAAGGGTCGGCTGGGTAGGGAATCACGAGAACCCGGAAGAAGAGAGGGGAAACGAAGAAGGAGGCACTGTAGGAAGGGTGGTTGTAGGCGGGATAAGGGGGTAGGCGATCAGGGGTTTGGGGATTCGGTGTGCATACCGGGGAGCCGGTGGTGGCGGTTCAGGCAACCCCCAATATGGGTTTACTAATCCCGCGAAACAATGGAAATTGCCCGATGCAAAATGGCGATAGATAAACTAGTCT
>NW_006263847.1:99905-101023 GCF_000469605.1 Apis dorsata | reverse complement strand
CTCGGGGAGTCCGAGAAAGGACAAAATATATATATATATATATATAGCTCGGTATGGATGGTGAAAGAGGAATGGTTCGTTTACGGTATGGTTAATGCGTTTCGATAGATTGAATTTTCGAGTACGCATTCGAATATTGCCAGATTTTCCACGTATTTTGGTTTTTCATTTAACAGGGAAGATCTCGATTAACCTAGTACTTAGATAAATTACAATGCAATATTTTATATAAAAAATGACAAGTATATTACCGACAGAAGTTAAGAAGTAAATTAATCTTTTGTGAATTTCTTTGTACTTTTTATCCTCTGAGATCGATAGGTTGAAACTAAAGATAACAGAGGGAGATAATAGTTCATATGCCATTAATTAATAACTTTTTTCGAATATGCTTGGATAAACTTGTAAACGAATTTTATCTTTTAACTTTTATTAATAAGTGGATAAATTTAAATTTTTAAAGTTGTAAAAAAATGAATTAAATTTTTTGGATATAACTTCTTCTTTTCAAAAATCACATTAAGTTATATATAATAATTACAGATAAGTTATATATAAATGTATTAGATTTGTCTAATTCTTTTGCTGATTGCTGAGCAATATATTAAAAAAGTGAACTTGTCCGGTTTTTGTACGCTTCGATTAAAATTATATTGAAATCAAAAAATATTTGAAGATTTATTTATAATTGTAATAAATATAATAGTGAAAAATGGTTATGATAAATATAGTTTTATGTGTTTTGTGATTTTGTGAATTAGAAGAATCTTGATTAATCTATGATTAACCTAAATAATAACTTAATTAATATTAACCTAAATAATTTGTCTATAGTGTTGAATATTTTAAATAAAATATATAGGAAATAATTATTAAAATATATTATAATTATTAAAATAGATTTGTTGAAATAAAATGATATTTAAAGATTTGTTTTACAGTTACAATAATAGAAAATATTTATTTAAAATATATTATTATATTATTATAAATTATTAATATATATTATAATATAAAATATAATTACTAATTGAAATAACAATTTATTAAATTGTATTGAAAATAATTATTTAAATGTGTCTTAATTTGTATTATTTTAAATATTATTTTTTGATTAT
>NW_006263847.1:96610-99847 GCF_000469605.1 Apis dorsata | reverse complement strand
TTTCTCTGTGCAAAAATATATTTCTTTTTTTCTAATCTTAATCTGACTTTTCTAAATATAATAAAATTCTCTTTTATATATTTCGTTCGTAGTGAAAATTTATAATTTAATTAAAAAAATGTAGATGATTTTATCTATTGGCATTGAAAATTGCAAACGATGTGTAATATTTGATAAAAAATATTATTTTCTTTAAGCAATTTAGGTTAGGTATCAAATGAAAAATAAATACGATTCAATGATTATAAGAATTAGATATATGAAAAATACAAAAGAATGATTTAAAAATATGATTATTATGATTATTATGATATAAATCTAATTTAATAAAAATTTAATTTAATAATTTAAATATCTTTAAATATGTTTCTATTATTATATGAATATAAATAAATATAAAATCATTTTTTGTGTATAATTATATTTTAATAATATATTTTAATATTTTAATAATAAATATTTTAATTTTCTAAAACAGAAATTACAATTAATTTTTGGTATTAGGCAAAATTATAATTTCAATAGTATATCTTGAATAACTTTGCTATAAAACGAAATTGTTTTATCATTAAATAATAGAGAATAGATATATATAGAATCGATGTTAGAATAAATGTATAATATTATTATATTAAAATTCTTATTATAAATATAATGTAAATAAATTTTTAAAATTTATCATGTAAAATGAAAATATTACTTTTGATTTTAGTTATTTTAATTATAATGCTACTAGTCAAGACTATTTTATATAAAAAAATAAAATATATAGCTGGACTCTTTTGCATAATTAAATTAATATTATTAACGAAGTTTTACAAATTATTACACTATAATAAATTCTTTTATAAAGAGAAACTCTTTAATAATTCTACAATTAAATTTTATAAATTATAAACTAGTTAATAACAATTATAAATACATTGTAAAAATTAATTTAAAATAATAAAAAATTATATACCTATTACTTGTTATTTGTCAATTTATTAAATTATCGCACATAAAAATTTATAAATAATCTTTATTGATATATAATATAATGTATACTGAATAAATAAAAAATAAATATACAATTCAACAAAGATATTTTTTAAAATAATATTTATGCATACATCCCGATTTATTTTATGAATAATATCAAATATTATTATTTTTAAAATTAACAGATTTTTTTTTAGATTTTATTGCATTTTTATTCTGTTTGTATTAATAGGTCTGGTTTCAAAATAGAAGAGCAAAATATCGGAAGCAAGAAAAACAACTTCAGAAGGCTTTGACTCCAATTCCTGCTTGTCAAGGTGCTATGATGAGGAATATATATCCTGGTGCTAGCAGAGGTTATCAACCGTATCCTCATCCTCATAATAGCATAAATGGAATAAATCGTTATCCTCAGGCAAGTCATTTTTTATTTATTTACTTTTAAATTAATTTTTATTTTAATTTTATATTAAATTAATTTTTATATTAATTTCATTATAACCACCATATTTGTTTTAATTAATTAACATTTTTGTATTATTGTAATATCGTACATTAATATTTCTCTTTATTTTTTAAATAATAAATAATTTTAAAATTTTATATTTTATGTAAAACTATTATAAATTTTAAAAAATTGCTTTATGTATAATCTATTATGTTCTAAATATAAACTTTAATAAAATCAAAATTTTCGATTAAATTGAATTTCTTCATGTATAAAGTACGATAAACGGATAATAACGGATAAATTTTACTGTATCCAGTAAAATATGAATATTTCAAGATGTTAATCCATTGTTATGTTCCAATCGTGATATATGTGTATTAATTAAATAAAAAAAAAAGGAAAAAAAGAAAAAAATTCGTTAACGGTGACAATCGATGCATCACGCCTAACAAGCAACGTATCGTATCTCTACGAATGAATTCGATGCGTTTCTCGTTAATGATTTTAACCGAGGTATTAAATTGAAGTGCACCTGAGCGTCCGGCGCATCGCTATCGGTCGATGTAGCTAAATTGCATTTCGACTGATTAGTTGGGTCGGACGGATTACCGAATGCCTACCGGTTTAATTAAGCCAATAATTCGTCGAGCGTATCGGTTTGCCAATAAAAAAGCTTCGAGATCCTCTTAATCGATCTTCGAAGTCACGTTTGAAATACCGGAATAAAATTATTCGATGATATTCACTGTAATATTTGTTTGATTTGTGTAATTTTTATCGATTAATTCTAATCATTATTTGTATATTTATAAGTTTTTAAGTGATTGGATATTTATTAATTTTAAACATAACCTTATCAATCGTGTTAATATAAATTTGTTTTTTGTAATAGTTATAAAGTTCTAAGTATTTGTTTAGTATAAAATTTTATGATTGATCTTGATTATATTGATTTTAAATATTAAATTTAAAAAAATGATATATATAAATTATATTTTTTTAAAATAAGAAAAATTTTTAAATTTGAATAATAGATTAATATGCATTATTTAATATTTTTATTAAAATATTTTAAAGTATTTTTTATTTATTTCTCTTTGAAAATTTTTTTATATTTTTATATATAATTATATATAATTATTTTATATATATTACGAAACCAACTATTAATATTTATATTCATAAATTTTAATTATTAAAAATCATTAATTATTAAAAATCATTTGATATCATTAAATAAATAATATTTGATATTATAAATGAATGTTGCTAAATGATCAAAAATTTTTAAATACACTCGTACATATTATTCACTTCGATCTTAATGAATAGTATATTCTCTTAAATGATTTAATGGAACATTTTATCGTATTACCTTCGTGTAATGAATAACTAATTTACATATAAATTTATGTTTATAGATGGGCACGACGTCCTATCCAAGTATGACCCAGCCATTTTCTATGTCACATTCAGCGTCAAATATGTCTGCAGTTACTGGTATGAGACAAGATGCAATGGGTAAGTGTGTGTCATCTTTATCTATATATTATTAAAGTAATTATTACACATATTTAATCCATTAATCAGTTTTATTAACTAATAAATTTTATAACATAATATTTTATTATATATTATATATTATATTGTATAATTCCAAATATCATATATTAATTAAGAGATCTTATTGAAAAATATTCAATATAAAAACATAAAGAGAAATAATAATTCAAATGTAACTATCGATATCGTTATCGATAAAAAATAAAAATAACTGTTCTAATTCTTATTCTTTTTTATTCGAA
>NW_006263847.1:95586-96238 GCF_000469605.1 Apis dorsata | reverse complement strand
GTTATTATTAGAAATATTATTAACAAAATCAATCTATCTATATCTATATAGATAATATATTATTTAGAGATTAATATGTTATGTATATTATTATATACTATACTAATATATTAGTAATATTATTATATAAAATGAAATGTTTAATACAGGTTATTATTAGAAATATTATTAACAAAATCAATCTATCTATATCTATATAGATAATATATTATTTAGAGATTAATATGTTATGTATATTATTATATACTATACTAATATATTAGTAATATTATTATATAAAATGAAATGTTTAATACAGGTTACTTGAATATCTTGGTTGTTATAAAAATGACAAAAAAATCAAAGTTGTATAATATTGAATAGCATATAATTTGATGTAAATAGTTTTTTTGATAACTAACCTTATAGAATTCAATAAAAATCAATTTCATTTTTTTAAATGATATATTTTTTTTTCAATGAATATATAATTCAAGATTATTCAAGCAATTATCAACGAAAATCTATAAAAAAAAAATGATTTAATTTATGAAGGTTAAAATTTTTAAAATTTAAAAGACAAATTTATACAAACTATATGAAAATAGTCTAAATTAATAAAGACGATACGAAAAATGATAAAAACTTTAAATTCTTTTTTTAAAGTGTAAAC
>NW_006263847.1:93926-95389 GCF_000469605.1 Apis dorsata | reverse complement strand
TTTTTTTTTTGTTGTGTAATTATTTATTAATTATTTAAGGTGTTGGTCTAAAATTATTAAATAACTCAGTAAAATGTTGAACCGGAAATGACGAGATCGGACATCCGTGCAAATATTCGTTCGTTCAGTCCAAGACGTTTTCCCCATTTCCGCTCAAGCGCCGTCTTACATCATTTCCGGTGCAAGATGGAATATCGCTTTAAAATCAAATCAAGACTATTCGCGAATTGCCTACTCACTAGTGTTGGTGTTCTTATTCGAGTATCGAGTGTAGGTCTTCGCTCAATATCTTTGATTCTTATAATGATTTAACGTTTTAATTTGATGGAAAATCAAGTGATTAATGATAAACCTTTTGGAAAATTTATTAAATCGAATCCTTGAATTATTAATTCTAATATAAGAGAAAAGAAATTTACTTTCGTTTTTCAATCGCTTTTAATGAAGAAATGACAATGAATATTTTATTTTTTTTTAGCATTAAATATTATTAAATTCTTAATCAAAATACACATACACACACACACACACACACACAAAAGAAAAAATATATAGAATATATATTTTATTATATTAATTAAATATATATATAAAATATATATTTATTTACATATATAGAATTGAATCTTGGTAATTCAAATCTCAAGATCAGATCTAAAATCCAAAGATAAATTAAATAGAAAATAAAATAAATTAAATTGAATAGTTTCCAAAGATATCTATGAATATATTAACATTTTGTGCATAATATATATATTATGAATTAAATCATTTTTCAATATTTAATTTGAACATTTAAATTGAAAAAATTTTTTTTCCTAAAATGATCAAATTAAATATTTATAAAATATTTAGATTTAAAAAATACTACAATATTTTAATTCATGCAAGTCCAATTAATACCAAAATTAATAGACAGTTTTAATGAAACTAATAATTGAAAAGAGTAATAATAGTCATATAATAAAAAATAAGATAAATTAATTTATTGCTTTATTTCAGGAATGTCAGCTGAAGATGAATGGTACAACAAAAGTATTTCCGCTCTGAGAATGAATACGGCACATCATCCTAACCTCGCTGCACCAATGCTACAATATCAAACATAATTGTAAACATATACGAATGGATGATTCGACGAAATCGTTATGAAATATCTTCATTCAGACAATTAAAAACGTGTTGTCAAGAGAAGAAGAGGAAAAAGTTGTTTCAAAAATACTATGAAGCATTAAATTAAGAAAAAAAAAGTGAAACGAAATCAAATTAAATCATGTGACATTTTACACAAAAAAAAAAAAGAACGAAAAATTCGAATTTCCAATAGACACGAAAATAAATAATCGTGTTTTCATTTTAACGTCTTACCAGGATTATTCATTTATTAATAATATTATTGATAGAGAAATCAGTCCTGACTATTGCGTTCAAATTAAGAGATATCACCTGACATTTCATCATAA
>NW_006263847.1:83276-93628 GCF_000469605.1 Apis dorsata | reverse complement strand
ATATATATATATATATATATATATATATATATATATATTATTCATGTGCGGCATATACACGCGGATGATATGTATATTCCATTAAATATATGTATACGCACATAACACTATGATTATTAGTGAAAAATGGTTATGTATGTACACAAATTTCTATTATTCTGTACAAAGCGTAATATATTTCGATCAAACTTTTTTGAGTTTTTAAATTAAATAATACATGTTCTTAGGATCGTCATTTTTTTCTAGTAGTAGTAGAAATGCATATTGCCGCGTAATGCAATTTTGCATTAAAATTTATTATGAGATTATTCATAGAATACAATACAATATGTATATATTTGTTTTGTTGTTTGTTCCTTTTATTTTTATTTGTTTTTATCAGGGATGGAATATTCGGAATTTCGAAATTTTTTTATAAAAGAATCAAAATCTAGGTAAATAATAATATAATTTAAATAATGTAAATAAGTTACAACAATATCGAGGATATGAATTATTATTTAACTAACAATTTTTAAAAATTAATGACTTTTATTATTATTGGCTGATTATGAAATAGAAATTTAAAGAATTTATATAAAATCAAAATTTATTTATTTTAAATTCTCTTCTTAATAAAGTGCATTGAATAAAAGAAAGAAAAAAATAAAAATTCTAAATTTCAAAAATTTTGAAAAATAATAATAGTTTTAAATTCGAATTTAAAAATCAAGTTTCGATTCATCTCTTATTTATATATCTTTCACGCGCATTTTATACCAATAAAAAAGAAACAATATTTAAAAAAATGATTTTTTTTTAATTTTTCTATTTCTTTTTTTTTTTTTTCTATATAATAGATGCTATGCATAATTATAATTAAAATAATCAATATGTACACATGAAATGGAACTCGAAATGCGCACAGTCCATATCTTTTTGTTAGTTTCTTAACAACGATCCAAAATTGTTTCGTTAAATGAAAAAGATTGTAAATAAGGAAGAGATACGTATACAATAATCAACAAATATTCTAGCATATGCGATTTTTCAATGTCCTTTTAAAAATGTAAGCATACCTAAACTTAGTGGAATATTAGATATTGATTTGTGTGCTTATGTTGGATAGAATTTTAAATAATCGGAATGAGAGATGAGAATAACTGATAATGTGTCTTGCGTTTGAAATTTGAGAGACGCCAGGGATTTGTGAATAATTATACAAATTTTTAATATTTAAGGGTACATATTTTGTTTCTGTCATATAATGCTCAATCAAATATACTCTGGATTCTGATAATTTTACATCAAAAATTTTGTATCTGTCTTATAAAAATAAAAACAATGTACTTATAATATCAATTGTTTGTGAAAAATGTGCTAAAATTATTTTAGCAATTAGATAAGATGTTTCCAAATATCAATATAAATCAATATAAATTAATATTTAATTGTACTCTTAAAAAATATTTCTTGAAGTGAAACTTTACTTTAATATGTGCGTGCGTAATATAAAAATCATATACTAAATTATAAACGAATTTGATTTTAATTAATTATAAATATACTTCAATTGAATTTTTAAAAAACATAAATTTTTCTTTTTTTTGTGTGATGATATTTAATGAATAGAATCCAAATATATAAGTATTAATAGAAATAAAAAATTATAATTTCTTATAAATTATATATTTTAGGCATATATATTTATGTTTATACATATTTAAATAAAACGAATTAATTATCACACAAACAAGTATGTCGTGATGTGGAAAACATATACTATGTTTTTTATTAAATTAAATAATACAGATTTTTAATTTTGATTTAAAAAATTGCTAATTAAATTTTTATTTACTGAAATTAAATATAATTTATGTAATGATACAAATACATTTGAAAATAAAACTTTCGAAAATTATTATCGAATTATTTTTTATTTATTTTTTACTAAATATGTTAAAAATAAAAATTACAATCGAATAATTGGGTTTATAATATTATTAAAAATGTTTTCGAAAACAAATTTTGAAGATATTATTCTAAAATCTTTAGATTTATAATATCTGAAAATTGTTTTAATAATATGTATTGTAAAACATTATATTTAAATATTTATTTAAATATTTATAATATAACTTTTGATATAATAATTTTTTAATACTTAATTATAAAACTTATATTTTTGGATTCAATAATTATCAAATAAAAAAAAATTATGTTAACTCCTTAAAATAGAGTTTAACCTATATTTTTTTTGTTAGCTACAATAATTAATTGACTATATTTTTTTAATTTTAAAATAGTGATTTATAAACAGTCATTGAATTTAAATAGAATAGAACTAAATAAAAATATTTAATTTACTTCAAAAAAAGGAATTACATATGTAACTATAATTTAATTTAGGAAAACTAACGTGTTTTTTTATTAGATATAATACTTCTATGAAAATAAACAAGGTATTTAAAAAAAATTCTATTCTATTTAAACATTTTTAAACATTTTCCCTGACGTCTTTCAGTGGTGATATTTGGATCTGTCCAATCAACAATCGTCTATATTGGTGTCATTTTTCGATAATTGTCTAATTACTATATTGATCGAGAATGAAGCTGCAGACTGCATTGTTTTCATGTAGTTTTGCTGCAACCTTAATACTAATATCGCCCGCGATGTTCCACGCGAAATGTTCCTAAAAATTTGTAACATATCACACGATATACAAACATATATGCATTAGCATACATGTAAAACATACGCATACATACATTTCTATTACGATGTGCATAGATGAGAACACATTCACACACGCCATGCACACGTACACACATTAAGTATGCCGAGGAGAAATGATGAAGTGGAGATGTATACCGGGCAAGCGTAATATAGTTTTAAGCAAGGGTCACGTATTGTACGTATGTGTTGTACATAGCCTAAATAAAAATTACATTTAAAATTATTCGCTGTTCTGAAATATGTATCCTATTAGTTAATAAAAATATGAACCAAAAAAAAAAAAAAATAAGAAATAGAGAAAATTTAATGGAGATATCGAAAAAATATATATACATATATATTAATATCCGAACTGTTATTATTTGATAGCAAACAAAGAAAGAAAAGCTTGGATTAAAATATAAAAATATAAGATATTATTAAAAGTCATTTTAAGATGATTTCTCATAAAAAAAAATAAGAAAATATATTTAATTATTCAGATATTTAAAAATTGAAGTAATTTTTCAAGATCAAAAAATTCATTTTAAAAAGTAAAATAAAAATCAACAAAAGATGTTATAAAAAAAGTGAGTTTTCAGCTTTGCTTTTTAATTATTAATAATTAAAAATTGATGACAATGTCCCTAGACACGAACTTTTTTATAGGAACGAATATAAATACCTCAAACAATAAGGAACATAACAGTTCCATAACATAACAATCTGTTTTTTTTTGCGATCGAATATGAAATACTTATCATATATGTATTTTTGGATTCGAGAAACAACTATATTATGAAGAAATAATATTTCTTCATAAATAAACATATCTATTATCAATAATTTATCATTATAATTTAGATTAAATCCTATTAAGAATAGATAAATTTTAAATCGTTATAACTTTGAAGATAATAATTTTCAATCAACGAATGATTATTAAAAGCATGGATCCTTATCCTTTAAAATATTTTTTCATTTATCTTATGATTTTCAATTCATGAAATATCGTTACGAAGATTCTAAGTTATAAAATGAAACTAATCAATAAACGCAACTAGTTTTTTTTTTTAAACACATGCATTTGTAGGAAAAATATATAATATTTTTGAAAGTAATAATTTGAAAGTAAAATTCTTTCTAATTTGAAAGTTGCTTTTAACAGAATTTTTCATAAATAGATACTGTGATATCTAATAATAACTTTCACTCTCAATGTAATATCTATTAGCAAAAAATATTTATCAACAACAACTTTCGAAAATTTTCAAATCTATTCGTACAATAAATCCGCATTTGCGGATTTATTCATAATTTCTATTTCAAGCATCATAAATATTTTAAATTCTTATATCTTGACAATTGATTGAAATATCAAAATAAAACAAAAAATGATTTTAATTACATAATTTTTTGTTTATTTCTCGAGTGAATTATGTAAATGGAATATTGAATACTAAATATTACATATGTTTATTATAATTCATTACATATTATCTAGAAAATACAATAAAAAATAATTATATTAGTAAAACAATATTATTAATTTTTATGTGAGAATTTTAAATTGAAAATTTCTAATAATAATCTAATAATGAACATATAATAATAAATAAAAATAGGAAATTAATAAAATAAAACATATGTTTTATTATATATAAACTATTTTTAATAATCTGATATAGTACAAGAGTTGATACAGATTAATAGCGCTTACATAATTTATATACATTAATTATTATATATAAATTTAATTAAATTTAATATTTCTTATTTAATAATAATTATTAAATAAAATTCTTTCTATTTAATATTTATATGTAATGAATGAATAAAATTCTAATTAATCTCAAAAATATTATAATACAATTATTTCTATAATTATATTATATTATATTATAATAATAAAATATAATTATGAAAACTGCATTAGATTCAATAAAAACAGTAATATACTTTAATGTTTCAAATAGTATTATCTTTTCATTAATATTACACATAATATATATATAAAATGACTATTAAAATAAGAATTCAATTATATATTCGTTAATAATAAATATTAATATATATATATATATATTAATTATATATATATGGCAAATATATTTAGAAATAATTTTTCATAAATTGTTTAATAGTATGCACCAGTTTGTATTATTAATTTTTAAAATGTAAAATAACAAAATAAATTAGTAAATTTGAAAAATAAATTAATAATTATATCTTATTATTAATGTATAGAAACATGACATATTTTTATGTCATTTAAATTTTTGCATTTTAAGTTTCATTATCAAGTTTTATACATGAAAATATAGAAAAATTTTGAAAGTTTTTAATATAACATCGAAAATCTATTTCTAAAAATTATTATATTGCTTAATATTAGATTTACAACAAATATTTATATACTTACAAGTTTTGTACAATATGCTTTTTATTTCTATTTATTATTATTATTATTATTATTATTAATTAATTTACAAAAAATATAGAAAAATATATATAACAAAATATAAGCGACATAAATCATATTAAGAAATAAAAAATTACAAATTATAAGTGACTTTATCGATATTTTTTATCTTTATCAGAATATTATTGTAAAAATTATCATAGAAAATTAAAATCTATTTAAAAAATTAATTAAAAAATCATTTGAAATATTTTACATTTTTATAATATTTATTAAATAAGTAAAGTGAGTTTAGTGAAAAAATAATAAAGTAGTATAAGTAATTTTTTTTCAAAAATTATATATTGTTTCTCTTATGTCAGAGACACTAATGTGCAAATTTGAATAAAGACATTCATAGATGTCTTAAATATGCTTTTTTTATTCTTACATATATGTGTATTACTTATATACTATACATATAACGATAAAACAATGTTTTATGGTGAAATAGAATTCTGATATAAATATTGATATTTTGATTTTATAAAAATATTGATCTCGATAATTATTCCCTTAGAATGCGTTTAGACTATTCTAAGAAAATATCACCAAACGAACAAAATGTAGAACAAAAATTCATTCATCTTTTTTTAACAAATTAAAAAAACTTGAATTTTGTTAAAGCAGAAATAAAACATTCGCTCATTTGGTTTAAACATATCTTTATATAAAAATATGTTAATTTCGAAATATCTTTGAAATTATCTTTCGATTTCAGAAGCTAAAACAAATACAAAAATTGATATACAAAGGTTAAAAATAATTTATTAAGTTATAAATCATTTAAATTTTCGTTACATGAAACAAGACGAAGATAAAATAAAATGAATGGTGTGATTATAAATGTGATTATAAATAAACATTTTTTTTCATTTAATTCACAAATTAAGAAATTTAAATTCTTAATAAATAAAATATCTTAATAATTAATTGATATTTTAGTAATTTTTGTGTTTATTTTAGATTCTAAAGTCATCCTCCAAATATTTTTCACGAATATACTAATATATTGTATTTTATATTAAAATATAAATTTCTATAATGTCTATGTTCTATAATTCTAAAAGTTAATAAGACTTCAATTTTCTTTTCAACTTTATTAATGAGTTATTAATGATTAATCACAGATTATTATTGCGCTACAACAAATAGTATTAAATATATGCCGTTAACAAATTGTCAGGCTTGAACAAATAATTAAAACAATACATATTCTTGCCCAACTATAATGAGTATTTTTTATTAATAATTCATTAATAAAATTGAAACTTTATTTATTGAAACTTTATTTTCACAAAGGAAAAAGTTATTTGAAATTATTTTAGGAAATATCAGTTAAATTTTATCTGTAGACTTGAAACATGCTGTATTTTATATTTATCTTAAGATATAAACTTTTATAAGTTATAAAATTGCATATTCATATCTCTCGCATAAAAGAAACAAAGAATCATAAAATTTTATTATAAAGTACCAATTCTTTATATATAATATCAATCTTTGGAATTATATAAGTTTCTCTGTTAATTTAACTTTAATCGGAATTTTCACAAATGAAAGATTTACTTGAATATCATTTTCTTCTAAGTTTTCTCTTAAAAGAACTATTATGTAATATACATCTATATAATATCTATTACATTTACAACAATATTTATTTATACTCGCTAATTAGATAAAATAAAAATGCTTTTTGTTGTTAAATTAGACGGTATTAATTTTTTTTATAAATTTTACATAATTTTGCATATATAATTATAATATTTCTTTAATCCTCTTATCAGGCAATCATAGTTTAAATAATGTATTTAGAATATGATTAATTTCAAATAAATTGAATTGAAAATTATATACATCTTTTATATATCTCTTTTCAATTTATTTGGAATAAAATTAAAAAAGTGAAATAATTTATTATATTCAATTAATGATATTTTAGTGTATATATCAGAAGAATTTATGAATTTATATAAATATTTTTTTTTGAATATATTTTTTTCTAGATAGATATTTGTCTTTCAACAATTTTTTTTTATTTTTATTTATAAAAAAAATATTGTTGTTACTTTCTCAATTTTATATTTTTTGACACTTTACTTATTATTAAGAACATAACATAATTTTTTTCTTTCTTATTAAATATTATCAAAAATCTGCAAATTAAAAAATATCAACCTGTTTTTCTAATCATAACAGTTTTTGTATTGACTAGTTCATATTAAGTAACTCTGTACCTATTAATAAAAATATTTATAAAAATATTATTTGTATTTTTATTTTTGTTAATTATTATTTAATATTATCATTAATAGTTTTGATTATCAATACGTAAATTATTATTAAAGTAGAAATTTTAAAAATAATAATAATATAGCAGAGGAATTTTTCAAAAATTTTTTTTGAATTTAAAATTAAAAATTTTTTTTTTAATTATAATTTTTCGATATAGAATGATAAGATCATTATATATATATATTATTAAAATATATATATTTCAAAATATTTTTGCATGAAATAAAAAATCTTTTGTCGTTATGAAAATGATATTAATAATTACTTATAACAAATGATATTGATAATTAATAATTTAATAATTAAAATTTAAATGGATATTTCTAAACTGATATAAAATAAAATAATTAATCTAGATTATATTAAAGAAATGAATATAAATCAGAACATTGTATTTGTAGCAAATAATGATTTAAAACATCATAATAAAGCTCTTGTAAAGATTATATTTACAAGAGGGTAGAAATTTTTTCATATGTATATTAAAAATACATATTATTTGTATATATTTTTATTTTTTAAAATTACGTAACTATTTAGAATATTTATACTTTCTTTTAATTTTAATAAAATAATATATTTTATATATTTGTTTAAATATTATTGTTTTCTTAATTTACACTTTTTCTTTTTATGAATTTTTTTTGAAATTCTGAATTTCTGAATCATTATAATAATATCAAATTAAAATTCAATGGAATTTGCTTTTTTTATTAAAAATACGATATAAATTTTTTTTTATATTTATATACTATATTATCTATTTATATACTTGAACAAATACATATAAAATTTGTAATGAATGAAACCTCAATTTCACTTAATATATTACTTTCTCTATAGTCATTTAAAAACTAAAGTAGATATTGGTTAGAATATTTTTAAGGAGAAAGTACACATAAAGAAAAAAAATTAATAAATTGTCATAATAATAAATCTTTGTAATATTATCATAATTTATATATCTACATAAATAATTAAAATTTTCTCATATAACATTTCTTCCTTATTCTCTGAATATTTATTCTGAACATTATTTCATTTATAATAAAATCAAATATATCTTGAAAATGCATGAAATAAAAAAAATCAAAAATATTGATCGAAAATAAAAAATATGATTTTTATAAGTACATTTTCTAAAAATATATCAAATATGTGTACTTAATTTTAATATTGATAAATCAAAAATAGTCAATCGATAAATATTGATTATTCTATTGCTAATAAACAATAACATAGTAAGTTTATATATACATATATTTATAATTTTATATCATTTAATATTAAGAATAAAAAAAATTTAATAAAATAAATTTAAAACAAGGTTTATAAATAAATAAGTAAATTTATAAATTTTCATACATTTCATAATACGTTTCATCATTTGAATATTTATATTTAAAAAATGCTAAATATTTTTGATAATAAACGACATAATATATAAAATTTTCAATTTTTATCAGATCATGTATAATAAGATAAACATTGATTAAATTTTATTCAATAATCAATAATTCAATTTATTCATAAAAAAACTAATAAATTTAGGTTATAAACATAATAATATTTAATAATATTAAAGTCAAAAATATATGTATAATAAAAAGATTATATACCAAACATTGTACATGTTTGAATTAATAAATCTAGATAATTAATAAATATCTAAATTTATTATTTAATAATAATTTTGTTTATTATTTATCTAAATATTTTATCTATTATTATAATATCTCATATAATTATATTATAAAACATTTTTTTAATCATTTCTAAGTTAAAAATAAACTATAAAACATGTAATTTATAGATATTTTTAATTTTATTATATATTTTTTATTTCTATAAGCTTTTTATTTATATTCAAATCACAGATGTTTATTCAAATAAAATTGACATAAAATAATTTAATTTTATAAATAGAATTTAATATGATATTCAGTTTTTTAATATATACTTATTTTCATAAAAAAAAATATCATATTCATAAGAGATAAATAAAATGATTCTTTTTAAAAAATTTTTTATCAAATAATTTTAATACATAGCAGTAGCAACATGTCATTATTTATCATGTTACATGGACAAAATGACGCTATAAAAAAAAACTTTATTCTGTACATCTATTACTAGTTAAATAAATTTGTTTACCTATATGTATGTAACATAACAGAAATCTTGGTGTTATAATTTATATCTGCAAATGAAAGTATAATTCCATTATACTTTCGTGTATTTCACATTCTCTTGTATGTAAATACGTAATGTAGTTTTTAAAACAACATTGTCATCATTGCAAATATTTAATAATTTAATAACAAAAAAATCACATTAGTTTTTCATTTTATACTCTTCCACTATCCCAGGCCTAATACATACTTTGGTAAATTGTATGCAAATCGTGGGATTGCCATGAAAACAGACATTCTGCAAAGAAATTATAAAATATAATTGATTCTTTCTTTATGAATACATATATATATATAGATTATAAATAGATATATAGATATACACTTTAACAATTCATTGTATACAATTCTATTATGTTGCAAATAATCTATTTAATAAAAATAAGTATAATAAATATAATAAATATAATATAGTAACTTTGTATAAATTTAAATTAATATTTTTAATATAAATAAATAGAATTTATTTTTAATGTTGGTTAATTAAAGTGTATATTTTTTAATAATTATTAATATTGATTTATATATTAACATTATATATTAAAANTATTATATATATACATTATATATACACATTAATATTATTTATTATATGAATTTCTAATAAAAATTTTGTGATAAAGATAGAAAATTTTTTATAATGATCTTTACATTATATCTAAACTATCTCTTTTATTTAAATATACTGAAATATTTTTTAAGAAAAG
>NW_006263847.1:71810-83234 GCF_000469605.1 Apis dorsata | reverse complement strand
ATATTATAAAAATGTAAAAAAAAAAGTTTTTACAAAATTTTTTATCTATAATAGATATATTATTATATCATATAAAACTAATCTTTATTTTTTTTAAATAGAATCATATAATTTTTAATGTATTCAATCAATGCAACAAATTGTTAAATTATTTATTATTTATTTATTAAACTCTAATTGAAAAATTACTTATATTTATAAAGTAATATTGATCATTATTTTATATTATAATTATATTATAATTTTAAATTTTATTGAATAAAAGATAAGAAGAGTATGAAAAGTACTAATAAGTATTATTTATTAGATATTTATTTATTATATTATTTTTATTTATTATATTAGATATCTTTGCATATTTCTTGTCATCAAGTTTTATAAAATTCAAGTTAATATCTTTTTAATTTAGCATTTTCACAATAACATAATATATATAATTAATATATATAATTAATGCATAATATATATTAATTAATATTGTATATTGTATTTTTTTATACTAAACAATTTTTTAAGGACATTTTTTAACATTTTTTTTATACATTCTTTTCTTAAGTTCTTAAGATTCACTATATTTAAATATATATAATAAATTGTTAATAAAAAACTATTATGTATTTTATATAAAAAATATATCAAATTATATACAATTTGTAAAAAAATAATTTAATAAATAAATAAATTCTAACCGAAAAATTTATGGTTTTCTTTTTTTTTTACTAATATAATTTACATGCTGTATTTTTAAAGATAAATAAACTTTAATGAACATTAATTACATGTGAAAATAATGTATTAATTAAATAATGTATTAATTAAATAATTTATTAAAATATTAAAAGAGAAATTAGTTTCAAAGTTATTTGTAATTTATATTAGTGAAAGCTTTCATAATTAATAGATACTAATTTATGAAGCATTCAGCATAATTTAAGCAAACAGTTAAAATCTATATACATGTGTACTACTTACTATAAGCAAATGTAGTTTAATGTTGAAAATTTCAACCACCATGTTAGATGTTCCATCACCATAAAATAGTTTTTTATTTAATTACAAAGTGCTATATATCAATAAACATATCATATAAATATATAATATTTTAAATATTTAAAAATATATTTTATTTATTTATTTAATGTTATAATAAATTTGATTTAAATGCATTAATAAAAATTTGATTTAAAATTTAATTTTTCATATTATATAAATAAATATAAATACATGAATATATGAAATAAAGTTTCATAAATAAAAAAGAAAATCATATAAGTTTGATTTATTTAGATAATTTATAGTTTTTAAAATGTAACTGTAAATACTAAATATATTACAATACAAATAATGAACTTTTCAATAAATATTTAAAAAGAATATCTTATTTTTACTTATTTTATTATAGCAATCATTATATAAAAATAATTCAAATTTTAAAATATCTTTTAAATTGATAATAATTTTTGCTGAAATCATGAAAGCATTAATATACACAAGCATTATAAATTTACTCATATGTAAATAATGTAAAAGTTTTTTATATTTTATTATAAAATAACATATTTACAATATTTATGTGTTACTGATAAAAGGATTTCTTATCAATATTTTTTATCTTCTTAAACTGATATAACATTTATGGCATTTATTTATGTTTATATCACTTCAAATTAAAATAATTCTAAACTGAAAAATATAAACTGCGCGCTGAATTTCTTTTGAAATTTTATGACAAATTTCTTGCAAGGGAAATGCTGAAACATATGAATAACGTATTTAATTTATATACTGATTTAATTTTTTATGAATATTAAATTCATGCATCTAATTTTCAGCAATTCATATTATAGTAAAACAGAATCCATAATAATCTATAGTAAAACAGAAATTAATTTAATTAACCCTTTGAGTATTTAATTCACACATTACACAGATATCTTGAAATCTTTAAAGAAATAATTTATTTTATAATAAAATGTGATTAAAAATGACACTTAGTTATGAGTAAATAAAACTAAATATCTAGTAAGAGATATCTTTTTAATTTGTTCAATTTTATATTTAGTAGATATATTTTATAGAAATTTAATTATTGTTTAAGAAAATTATTTAAATAAGGAAGTATTATATATTATTATTAATAAATAATAAAAATATATATTATTGTTAAATGTATAGATGAAAGAAAGACAATAGAAAAATAAGAGAAAATTAAAATGTATTTTATATTTATTATAATTATTTCATAATATAACAAATGTATTGTTTATAATTATAAAAACAATTATAAGCAGATTGCAAAAAAAATTTTATCATATATTTATATTAACACTCAAAGGATTAAATACAAGAAAGTTAAGTACAGATTGATAGTTAAATTAGAAATAATAAAAAGATAACTATTGATATTTGAAATAGTAATAATATTTTCTAATATTAGTATGTGCTAACTATTTTTTGTGAAAGTTCATTTATAATTAGTAATGCAAGTGTTTCATATAATCATCATCATCATCTTAGAATATACAAAGTAAAATATATATTTTTTAGTTATAGCGTGCAGATTAGTAAAATAAATTGTACATATTAAATTTTGTATAATTATAATATAAATTTTCTTGGTCTTGTTATCTATTACTTAATAATTAATAGTTATTACTAATTACTACTTGTTTATATTTGTACTATTGTATTTGTAATATTTTTAATTTATATATTATATTATTAATTTACAATTAGAATATTAAGTAAATATTTATTTTTAAAAATTTCTATCACAGATTTATATAACTTTTGTGAAATATTATTTCAATTGCTTACAATTTTACTTTGTTAATATATGACATTATTATTAAATTAATTTTATGAATAAGAAATTTTTTTTCTTTTTTTCAAATTAATTTATCAAAATTAATTAAAATAATTTTTCAAAATATAAATTCTTTTCTTTTTAATATTTAAATTATTAAAACAAATAAAACTTAAAAAAAAAATTGAATATTTTGTATTACAATTAACTAGCTTCCACTGAGAACATCTTATTAATTACTAAATTAAAATATTTCTTATTATTAAAAAATTAAAATAATAAAATATATTATAATTTATGCAAATAAACAAAATATTTTCATTATGCTTACAAAACGTATCAATTATTATATACAAAAAAAATTAATAATAGTAGCTGAGAATAGAAATTGAGAGGCAAAAATATGTGTAGAATTATACGTCAACTCTGTTGGTTTCAACATCACCAGAATAATGCTGAAACCACCAATTATGTACGTACGAAAATGCAAGTCCGTTGTAAATCCAAGCTCGCCAGCCTATTCTCGTTTCATTATCTATTCTAGATTCAAGACTCTGGCATAGCACTTTTCGATCGTGACTTCTTCCACTTCGTAAATCACAAAGTAATCTCTTTCGGCACTCATCACTACATGCTGGCCTTACAGGAGAATTCTTATAATAATGTCTAAAACATAACAATATGTAATCATTTCATTTTAAAAATATTTTGAATTAGAATTATTATATTAGATAAATTCAAATTTTAACTTTATAAATTTTATAATATTTTTTAAAAACTTTTTCATAATAATAATAAATAACTTAATATATTTTTTTTTGTAGAAAATAATGAATTGTATCAATTAGTACAATAAAAATTATAATTTTAAAAAGTAAAAAAATAAAAATAAAGAAACTTAATATTGTATAATGTATCTTATATCAAATTTTTGTAAAAACATTTTTTTCAACCTTTTTTTAAAAGATATTTTAAATATATTATTTAAACTATATTTTACTATATTAGATAAAAGACATAATAAATATTTATAATATAATAAAAATAAAATAAAAGTTGACAAAATTGATTTTAAAAATCATATAAACTATAATATAAAAAATTTTTCATACATGTCATACAATCAAACATACATGTTAAAGTATTTTTTTAACTCTTGAAATAGCTTGATGAAACTTACTTATAATATAAATCGAAAAGTGATGGCTCATTGCTCATTTTATCTATCAAAGAATCCCAATCCTTAGGCAAAAGTGATGACATTTGATATGCTTGTCGAGCACTGTACATTTTGTGCCAAATAGGATAATCATAAAGATTCGCTTCTTTTAAATTCATTACCCAAGTTTCATGATCTACGACCATCTGTAAAAAAAATTATATCACAAAGATTATCATATTAATAAGGTAAAATAAAAAATATTTTTTTTTTTTCAAAAAATTTTGTCGATCTCATAATTTCTATAATTTTGAAAAGAAAAAAATATTACGAAAATTCAATTCAATTTTTAGTTTTAAAAGAAATTCAAATTGATTATTACCTATATATAAAATATTAAATTGATCGCATTAAATATGATTTCAAATCGTGTATTTTTGAAAATACAGAATTCTTGAATATCAAAATCATTAGCAAAAACAAAAAATTTCTCATATTCATTTCATTATGTATCTAATGAATGAATTTATATATCAATTAAATACGATACAAAATTCCAAAATAATAAAATAATATTTTTTTTATTTTTCTTTTTTTAAATACGCATTACAAACGAATAATGAGAAAAATGATAATTTTTAGAAGTTTTTAAGAAGTCTTGTTCTATAAAAAAAAAAAACGCTCTAAATATTTGTAGTATTCATAATTTTTAATTAATAATTATGTTTTATAACATATCTAATTAATGAAATTTGTTAAAATTTATGAAATATGTTTTAAAATATATTAGATATTAAATTTTATATTAAATGATTTATAACAAAATATTAAATAAATTAATAATTAAATAATTTATTATATTAAATATTAACTTTCATATTTTAAAATTTTTTTGCAAATTATGGAAATAAAATTTTAATTTACCCTGGTTGTTTTAGGATGATCCCCATCTACGTAATATATTCTGTACCCTGGATTGAGTTCATAATAAGGAGTAACCGATGGTCCGACATAAGCTATGCTCAGAGCTCTGCCAAAATCAGCGATATCGTAAAATAGTTCGAACTCATCGTAATGGGTATGCCCGAAAAATTGTGCCGTGATTGTAGATTCATATCTGTTATTAAAATAATCATTTATAGTTTTTAAACAGAATTCTTAAAAAAAATTTATTATATTAATTGAAATGAAACTTAAATACAGATTTACTTTATTATTTGAATATCATAGTTTAAATATTTGTTTCTTAAATACATGAATATTGATAATCTAATAATTTAATAATATTCTTGAATTACATATGTTGTTTTCAGAAAATATGAATTATATCGATTGGTTTCTTAATCTTTTATATATTTCCTATATTAACCTGTTAATGATCTGATAATAATTTCGAGACCACACTTTCAAACAATCTGAATGTCCAGGTGGTATATGACCGATAATATGAACTTTTTCGCCATTCATTTCAGCTCCTTGTAACTCATAGACCAACCACTGAAGTTCACTCACTGGATCCGTGCTATTTATTAACAACCACCAGTTCTTGTTATTACAGTAATTCATGTTTACAGAAAGGATTCTAAATCCTGGTCGTACTAAAACCGAATAAAAAGCACCACGTCGAACAGTGTGTGAAACGCCTGCTGGTAACCATCGTCTCCAATGTTTATCAAGCGCGTCATACAACCAAGATATACTATTTTCTTTAGGAACAAATGATGGTGGAAAGCTGAAATATTTAAAAATTATTTTTTTTCCCTTCTTTTTTAATTTTAATTTTAATTCAGTCATATAGTGTATTCGTTATTTGAAGAATATTATCAAAGATTTTTTTTTCAAGATCAAGACTTTTCAAATCTTGCAAGACTTATTTATTTTTTGCACTGCAGTTTTATTTTATAGCAATTCCGACTTTTGAATTATTTATTTGTATATTCAGTTAATTTTTTTTCGTATATTCAGTTAATAATTATTTTAATCGAAATAACATCGAAATTAATTTTATCGAAACTAATTAGTTTATTCGTTATTTGTGAATTAGAATAATTCGAAATAACTTTCGTTCAATAATTATAATAAAACATACATTGATAACAAAATTTTTATTCTTATATAGTTATTTTATATTTTTATTAATTTTTCGTTTTCTTACATTATATAAATAAAATAGAATAAAAAGAAATAAAATAGAATAAAATAGAATAAAATAGAATAAAAATATTACTTTTTTCTTATTTAAGAAAAATCTTAAGGCGTTTTATATTAGAGAAAATAAAGAAATCCACTTAAATATGATTTTTCAAAAATCAGAAAGTATGAAAATTATAGATTATTTGACTATTGTAAAAAATAGTCATGACTAAAAGTTAAAAAAAACATTGCTTATTAAATAAATACGATTGCAATTGAATAGTATCAAAAAATAAAATCTTAAGAGTTTTTTCCTTCTTCAGAAATTAGGTCAATTTATGATGAGTAAGAAAGATAATCTTAAATTATTATATACCTATTAACAGGAGAACTTTCGTGATTTCCCAGTGCTGGAAATATCGGTATTCCGGGAAACATTTCAATAAGCTGTATTACTGTATCGTGCAAAACTTTCAAATTTTCTTCTCGCGTTTGATTCCACACATCATGAGGTGGTATATCACCGGTCCATAGAATATAATCTATATCCTGTATTGAATTGAAACGTTTACAAAATTAAAATATTTATCTTTTTATCTTTTTTAAGAAGTAGATTAATTTTTTTCACATCCTTTGTTCTGATTAAATTAGAATAGATAAAAATAAATAATTTAAATCGTTATTATCAAATTTTGAAAATAAAAATAAAATTCACTTATTAAAATTTTTTATATAGAAAAATTAATTTGATTCATATTTTAATTTTTTTTTGTTAATATATTATTTAGATTGAAATTCTTTATATACTTATTTAGTAATTTTAATAAACTTTAATAATTTTTTATATATTTTATTTTATATACTTATTTAATAATTTTAATAAACTTTAATAATTTAATGCAATATAAAAAAATAATTTTAAAAATAATTTAAATAGAAATATTTATTTTGTATAATAATTTGACTCGACGAAATTATCAATTTAAAATTTTGATAATTTCTAAATTATGCATTTTTCATTATTTTTCTCGTAAATATTATACTGTATATTTTAATTGAAAGTTCTACAAAATATATCTAGAAGAATTTTAATTTAAAATTTGCATTTTAAAATTTATATTTAATTTTTTCAATATCATCGAAATCGACATAATTGAACGAATGCACATCATTACTAGTTACCGGACACTATGCTATTCTCTACCATTAAAATATGGGTCAATTCCCCTTCAATGAATTTTTATAGAAATACATCATATTATCTTATTATTGTTAAATTAGATATACATATATAGTTCATTAGAAAATCGTAGAGTATTTACTCTATTTATTCTCTCGCTCTCACATTTCATCTCTTCTGTCATCAATGCAATATCATTTGTTAGGACAGTTAAACGATAAGTCTCCCAATTAAAGAAATTCTATTTGTTTATAATTGATACTTCAATTGAGAGATTAATATTGTAAAATCATTCTAGTTCTTCACTTATCGTCGATTTTTATTACTTTTCTCCGCCAATAGTGATAATATGCGTGATAATAGAAAAGATAAAATAGAATAAGCACATTTTATCTAACCAAGTTCTGATGAATGTATACACGTCATGTGACAATCAAGCCAAGCGTTACACGTGACGTGTCTATAGCAGTGAAGATAATAACGTTACGTAGACATTGAATTACATTTAGTGGTAATGGGATAGCATAGGATCCACATCTAGTAATTCTGCAACTTCGATCGTCAACTTTAATATGCAGCGACAGGAGAAAAGATTGAATTTCTATTAAAAAGAAAAATGAGGGAATAGACATTTTGAATAATTCATTTAAATAATATTAATAATTATTCAATAATGATTGCTTACAGAATGGGTGTCGACGATATGTTTGAGCATATGTTCAACGGTTCTCTTCGGTGTATCGCATTTTCTATAATCACCCCATCGGCCAGCAGCTGCGGCTGGTGTCAGGGGCGATCCATTTGTTAATCTGCAGCATAACGGTTCGTTACAATCCGCATTCGCGCCTTCTTGATAGTAAGGATCGTAGTGAGTATCAGAGATATGAAGGACTTTGAAGGTCGGCGCACCTTCTTGGGGGGGCACTGGTGGTTTCACTGGTGGTTTATTCACCGGCGGGAATGCCACTTCCCACTCGTGTAGAGGATTGTATGTGTCATCGCATGCGTCACCAATAACAAAACTACAGATTTGCGCTGGTCCCATATCAACTTGTTTGAGTACGTAAATTACTTCTCCCTAAACAAATTCGTTATTTAATTTCGTGTTGATAATTGATTTTATAAAATTTGATTTTGAATAGAAAATAATGATGAATTATTGAAATATATTTTTGGATACTTTATTTTTTTGCTTGTCATTAATTTTGATTATAATGTCATCAGATTTATTATTCTAAGTAACTATTACTGATACATTGATTATTATATATGAAACTACTTTTTGTATGGTATTTATCAGTAATGGATCACATGAATCATATATAGTAATGGGTCGATTCGATATCGTTTTTTAATCATAAAAAATCATTACAAACTACAACCAGATATAATTCTTTGGTTACTAAAAGAAACCGAATTGTAAATGATACTTATTTGAATGTTTAGAATTTTTATAAATACAAAATATTATTAATATTTTATAAATACAAATAAAAAATATTTTGTCGTGGCGATTATTAATGAATTCTATAATTCTGCAGATTTACAAAAAATGTTGTCATAAAATTGATCTTGAGCATGATTTGATTCAGATCAAATTTTTCTTATTTTTTTTTGTTTGCATTATATTTTATTTTTCACGAAAATAAAAAAAAACTATAGGTTGAAACTTAACTATTTCGTTTCAAAAAGATGAAATATTGTTTTGTGTAAAAGTCATGAATTTTTATATATATATATATATAGCATTTTTTTTTTGATATGTTATAAACGATCAAATATATACAGAATTGTTTGAAAATCATAAGAAACACTAATATCCATATTATTAGTATTTATAAATGAATTTTTTAAACGAAATTTATGACAATTCTTTATTATGTCCAGAATAGATTTAAGTTATATTTTGATATGATATGGTCATATCTTTTTTAGTCCGGTCTTTCAAGTAGAAATTGAATAATGAATAATTGATTTATTTGATTTACACTTTTATTTGATTCGAAACATTAAAATTAAATTAAAATTAAATATTATTCTTCCCTTCCCTAGGAAAGCATTTGAATTAAATATTATGACAAAAATAAATTATAAATTTTATTTATTTTAAATAATTAAAATAAAATTTATTTCAAATTTGATACTTAAACATTATTTATTAATTTCATTTAATCTATCTTAATATATCCTAAACATAATTCAAATCTATTACAAATTTTAGTAAATATAAATTATAAATATATATAATATTTAAAATATTTTTATATGTTTAAAACTAAAACCAAAAGTAACAATTATATATATATTTATGAGAAGAAAATGTTTAGAATAATTAATCTTGATAATATATTTCAAGACTATTGAATTTATACTCTTTATTCTAAATAATTAATTTAAATTATATATAATGAGCAAAACATATCGAATTTAAAATGATAATCATAGTAAATCGTATTATATTACCTAAATATATTTCAGAATATTCAAAATAATTTTAAAGTATTAAACAACACTTTTATTGACATAATAAAATTAAAATATAATAGAAAGAATATATAATATAATAGAAAAAATATATAATAAAAGTAAAAACTTACCCCAAAAAGCAATGTAACGCCTTCACAAACTCGAGGACTTTGAATATTTAGCGATACACAAAATTGATAAATACTATTCATAATTTGCTTATCGTCTTTTCCGACCTTTATGTAATGTTGAAGAAGGCCTGCGCCAACTTTGCACGCTGTGCACGACACTTTTGACATCACCGATGTTTCCACTTCCATCATAACTTGTTTTAAGTCTAGTAATTTTAAAGCTTTATCCACAAACCCTGACAAATGTCCGGTTGGTTGCACATTTTCCATCTCCCACAACATTCGAGAATAATTATACTGAAAATTATTCGAGATCAATTATTAATGAAAACTATATAATTAAAAAGAGATAATATATATTTTCTTGTAAAAAAAAATCGTTATAATTAGAAATTAATTTTTTTAGAATTAAGAAATTTATCAAATCGAAAATTTCAATTTTCTACAAATTTATTTCATTTATTAAATTTAGAAATTATTTGAATTTCAAGAATTTTGAATTATAAAAATAAAATAAAATATTACAACATTCGAAAATTGGAAATCTTTTAAATTTCGAAAAGTCTTCGAAAATTTTCATGTATGTTCGAATATTTTATACATTTCTAATTTTAAAAAATTGTACAAAATATAAAATAAGATTTTATATTACTTCTTCTTTTCTTGAAAAATATTCGCTCGAAATATTAAAAGATAAAAATATATCTCTATAGAAAATATTTTTTTTTTCTTTATCTTTATTTTATGAATTTTTCATTGAATTAAAGAATTATATCAATTATCGTGAAAGTTAATGACATTGGATTATCCTGTATATAAATACATATACATATAACAAAGATACAGTATATTGAGTGTTTCATGCAACTGGATCCAATCATAGCTTTCAAATTATAATATAGCTTTAATATTTTAAAAGATAAAAGAAAACTTATTTAAATAAATTTAATATTGAATGATAAATGATTTAATATTCATATATATACGGAAATAAAAGCGTTCTAATGTTTTCAAAGTCAGTTTTATTTTTAAAATCGATTATTTTCGAAGATCTTTTTAAATTGATTTTTTTCAATATTTTAATTTACGTATTTTAATATTAATTTCTTATGCTTTTTATTACTATATTCTTGAAAAAAAAATGTTTGGCAAGCACAACAATATATAAAATTTATTTAGTAAAAATATTTTATATAAAATACTACGATATAAATATAAAAAACATGGAGATATTAAATCAGTTTGAATATGAATAAATATAAAAAAAAAAAACTAAAATAAAAAAACAAAATCTTAATCAAACAATGTAATTAATAATTTCAATACCGATATAAAATATATGAGATTGAAATGATCTATGGGATAAAAATATCACAAAATATTAGACAAATAGATAGAAAATATTTTAAAAAATAATAATTATTATTAGAAGATATTTTAATTTTTCAGAATTTCAGAGTTTCATTTAATTTCTATTTTATGTAATTTTTTATTTTTTATTTTTTTATATTTTTAAGAAATTGAATTTATGTTATTTTTGAAATTTTAA
>NW_006263847.1:70218-71255 GCF_000469605.1 Apis dorsata | reverse complement strand
ATATATATATATATATAAAATTTTTATTTTTCAAAAGTTCTCATAGTAATTGATATTTGAATTTGTAATTTGCTTTGATTGATTAAAAGATTCTTGTTAGTTAAAAATAATTTGTGTGATTGATTGATAGTGTCTGATTGCTTTCTACCATATTTTAAAAGTGTAGTATAATTGATAAAATTATTACATTAACTTTTAAAAAATATGAATATCAAATTCATTAAAAATACTGTAATTTTTAAAATGTAAAATATTATAATATAAATATAAAATCTATAAGAATGTTAAATCAATGTATGATATGAAATAAATTTAAAGAAAAAGATTTTTAACTTTTTTATATTACGAAGAAAATATAGTGAATTAAATGAAACTAAATATTTTAAATGAATTTTAAATATTATTGTATTTGACTAAACATTTCTCAAAATAATAATAATAATAAATATCACTAAATATCATATAGATGCACATATAAATCAAAATATAATATTTAAAAAATCAATTTAAAATATCTTTAAAAAATAATCAATTTCTGACGGAAATGTAATATTTTTATAAATAAATATATTTATTTGTACAAAAACATACAGTATAAAAAAATAAAAGTAACTTTAAAAATACTAAGCTTTTTCCATTTCAGTTATAGACGAATATAGCAAATCATCCACCATTAAATATTATTTTTTTTATATTTACCTAGAGATATTTTCTTATATATATAATTTTTTTTTTAAATTAAAATTATTCTAAAAAAAAATTAAAATCTATTGAACTATTAATTTTAAAATCTTTCAACAATAAAAACTTAAAATAAAAAATTTATTATATGGAAACATTGATAATTTTATTTTACTTGACAATTATTAGGGAGAAAAGATTTTGTTCAGTTATATGAAGCACCCTATACATTTACATCCTTGTTGATCAACTTAGTGAAAGTATTTTGGCACTGAAAGTGAGAGTCAACATCGTCTCGTCGAACATATAACAAAGAAAAATAACAGAGAAATACGGAAGAAAGACGAGATAAAGAA
>NW_006263847.1:62722-70108 GCF_000469605.1 Apis dorsata | reverse complement strand
TATATATATATATTACATAAAAATAACATATAAAGAAAAATTGAGAGGAAAAAAAGGAAGAATGTTCATTCTATACTTCTACTACTTCTTATCCGAAGAGAGTAATTTTCACATTAATCTGACATAAGACATGAACAATATAATGTGAAAGTAAAAAAAAAATTTTCTTACTCGTTGTAATTGATCAGGACTGGTACCATTAACGATGAAAGTTTCTGCGGTCGGTGGTAATTCTCTGACTGAGTCAGTAAATGGTAAAATGGTGACTTCCAATTGTTTTGCCACATTCGTTCTGGAAGCAAGCCATTCGTCTGCAAGTCGCGTCCAGTTGCTCATAGGCATTTCTTCTTCGCCTTTTGATTTGTCTCTGATAGGACTTCCTGTAAAAGCAGAGCAATAAACGCTTTTCTCTTAGAAAACAGTAATCAATTTTTTGCAGAATGGTCGTAAATATACAAGAACGTTATATATATTTATGTAATGTTAAATACACTAACGTTTATAGGGTGTTAAATTCGATCGAATCTTACTTTACTAGTTTCACATTAATCGCAAAGAATTTCTTCTCAATTTAAAAAAAAAAATTTCTTTAACGAAATATATATATTTATATATATTTTCATAGAAATTTCATAGACAAAAGATTTTATTAAAAGAAAAGATATTAAATTAAACTCTAGTTAAAGAGAAATCATACAATTTTTATTTTTTAAAATATTTCTTATTTATATATAGTTATATATAGTTATATATAGGTATTATATATAGTTTCGTAACATTGTTCTATTTCTCGGATAATTTCGAATCACTTGACAAAATAAATAAAAAAAATTGTTTAAAAGTGTGTATCTATTAAATGATATCGAAACAATCTAAATAAATAATGATCAAATAAAAACAAATTAAAAGAATAATTTGCATGTGAAAAAAAATTTTTTGGTTCAATAAATAATATTTTTTACTTTATTTGCAAAGTGTATTTGAAAAATTGCAATGTTTTTTCATCAATAGATTATTTTTTCCTCTTAAATTCATCATTTTTATAATAATAGCGATTTGCATTGATAGTTTGAAAAATTAAATAAATAACAAAATTCTATTTCATAAAATTAATTAAAAATAATAAATCTCAAATAGAATGTTATAAATGTACGAATCAGAATTAAAAATGATTTAATAAAAAAAACCGAATTAAGTTCTATATCTAATATATCGTTAATTAAATATATAATATACATTATATGTACATATAATTATTTAAAAATAAATATCAAGTATTATGATTTATTATTAATATTTTGTCCAATTGATGAAACAAAATAATTTGATTTTCCTTAAGATAAATTTAAAAAAAATTTAAAAATTATTCATTATAGAACTATTATAAATGTTTATTATTTTATTTATAACTGAAATGTTTTTAAATTTCTACATATTTTTTGCAGTACTATTATTTTGAATTACTATTATTTATTATTATTATTCTCTATTTAACTCAACTATAATTTTTCTATTCGCAGCAATTAATATTGTAATGTTGAAAATGAAAAAAGAAAAAAATAGAAGAAAAAAAAGAAAGAAAGAAAGAATACATTTCGTCATAGATATGCCAATGAACTCTTCAACAAGAGTAATTAGCAAACCTCTAATTATTCCTACATAATGCAATATTTACATAATGCAACATATAAAAAAAAAAAGATTTCTCGAAAAAAAACTTGAAAAAAATTACGACACAAAAAATTTTGTATATAGGATTTTTTCTGAAAAAGCATTCATATATTATTAAAAACGAAAATAATATTTTAGTTGTTTCAATTTAGACACTCTATATGATGAAAAATTTTATTTGATATTCATTTTCTCATTGAGAAAAATTCATTTTTAAAAAATATTTTTATAAATATCTTAGAAAATTATTATGACTATCTTATTTATTGTAATAATATTTAACAAATAATTCTTACATTACGAATTTTTTATATTAGAATTTTTATATAGTATAGTAACTTTAAATTGTGTGCAGAAACAGTAAATTATTCGGAAGAATTATGCAGCAATATATTTTTTTGTCATTTTTTGTATGCAAATCTTTTGCTTTTAAATATTTTTTATTATTTAATAATTATTTATTAATTTATTCTTTTATTTTTTATTTATTGTATATTTTAGTTTTAATTTACAATGAAATGTTGTCAATATTAATCAAAATTATACAATGAAATCTTAGATAAATAACAATTTTTTTTAACTACAATTTCTTTAAAAAAATTGAAACGAGAATTTATAATTAACTAATGAATTTTTTATTTAAATTATAGAACAATTGTCAATTGAATAATAAAAATAACAGAAAATACTAATTTTGATTTCATATTATATGGTAAGAAGATAAACTTTTTACATATATAGATGTACACATCTGTTTAGACAATCGTTTGTTTCTTCAATTACAATTTATGAGCACGTTATTTAACATCTGAAAAATAAATTTCATTTTTTATGAAAAGTATTTAAGAAAAACATTATTATATTTAAGAAAAACATTTATTTAATAATTTATTATATATTATGTAATTTATTATATAGTATATCAATTTAAAATTCAAATGATAAAATGTTTTAGATTTTATTTTTCTTGTACTAACGTAAAAAATTTATTTTATTTTTATCGCTCATAAAATTGCTCTCATATAAAATTAACTCATATAGAATAATAATTAATCTAATTAAATTGTCAACTTCAAAATAAAATTTGATTTATATTGCTATTGTATTGTAGTAATTCTGTATATAAAATATTATAATATATAATAACAATATGATATATGTAATAATAAAAATAATATATTTTGAAAATATAATAAAAATTAATAATAATATAATAAAAATATAATAAAAAATAATATAACAAATTTTTTATTAAAAAAGAAATTATTTTTATTTAATTTTAAAAAAGAAATTAATGAAGGGCAAGAAAAAAATTCTATAATAACAATTTGTATTAAAAAATAAATCATATATTTATTAATCATTCATTACTTAACTTATCTTTAATAATTGATTAATTATCTCAAATTTAATCATTTTAATTGATCAATAACATATAAAAATTATATCGAATGTGTGCTTGTTTCAAATTGATTAAGTATACATAAATAATATGTCGCTTGATTCTGACTATAAAATTTTAATTCTATCCATAAAGATATATGAAATCTGTTTCTATTTCTACAAATTTTTTTTTCTTTTTTTTTTATTCCTCATTTAGATAAATAATATGTTTTATAAATAAATTAAAATAATTGATTAACATAAATTATTAAAATAAAAAAAATGGAGTAATTTGAAGCAATCTATAATTTTCTTTTCTTATAAATCTTTATATACTTAAAAAATCTTATATACTTATAAAATCTTATAAAATCTTTATATACTTAAAGAATTTTAACAAAAAATAAAAATAATAATATGATATAAAATTAAGAATATATTTAAACTATGTAAACTATAATTATTATTTATAAAAAAAGAAAAACATTTCATGAATGAGATTATATTGCGAGATATAATCTCGTTTATAATTGTATATATAACGATTAGATCAATAAAATAATTGTGGAAACTATTTTCATATAAATATTTTACGATAATTTACGATAAATATTATAGAAAAAATATATTTTATCATTAAATAAAAATTATTATTTTAAATATAAAATATTTTATTGAAAGTTTTAATAAATTCATAATTTTAATTCTTATATAAATAATTATAAATAAATTCAGAAAGTATGTCAATGTTATACACATGATGTTATTTTATATAATTTGTTGTATATATAATATTATATATAATATTTTATTATACAATCTATTTTATAGTCTAAATCAATCTAAATTATATAATTTCTCCGATACAATAAAAATATTTAACATATTTAAAAAATAGCATAATTCGTAATCATAAATCGAAATCACCGAACCGAACTTAAATTTCAAATACTTTCTCCAAAATGAGGTTATGATATTACAAACGTTTCGCTCCATTTTCAATTTCATGAGTAATAAACTATCATGTAATTTCCCTAAAGATATATTATAATGAAATCTATTTAATATAAATGGATAATGTTTTTGTTAGATTCTAACTTTTTATCCTATATTTTCGCAACTTTCACATAAAAATTATTATATATTAATGCAATAGAAAAATTAAAAAAATTATATGAAATATATTTTTAAAGTGAAGTTTGTTGAAAAATAAAAAAAAAAGCATACAAAATATAGATGAAAAATTGAAAAATTCAAGATAATTTTGATATTATGAATTTGATATACTGATTTTCTGGAATTTTTGTATTAATTCTCTTCATTCTTCAAAAAATCTTAAAAATTAATTCTTTTTTTCATTCAAAAAATCTGTCATTAACGTTAATCAATTATTTCGTTTTTTATTATTCATGAATAGATGAAAATTTGTTTGTTCTTATCGAAACAAACGATACTATTACTTCATTTTATTATCAATTAGATATGCTCTATAAACTATTTACGAATTTTAACAATACTATTATTTTTTTGCTAAAAAAAAACAGATAACTATATGAACATCATAATTGATGGGATTATTTATTTGTAACACAATTATTGAATATAATGAATAAATACGAATTTAATTAAAATTAAATGGTCATTAAATAATTAAATAATTAAAAAAAGATACTATACTAAAAGAAACTATTACTATACTAAAAAAAGATACTAAATAATTAAAAAAAGATACATAATTATGATCTTGTTTTCTTATCTCTATTGGCAATAAATATATATATAATTACAATACAAATTATTATTTTTAATTAATATTAATTAAAAATAAAAATAGATAATGATAAGATTAAAGATTAGAGATTATTAATAATGAGAAATAATAAATTAAAATAATACAAATAAAAAATATCTTAAATAAAAAAAATAATACAATTTACATACCAATGGAGATTTCCAAAGTGCCAAGGAAAAACAATATAAAGATGCTCGTTTTGATCCATTTTTGATTTGGCATGCTATATTAAACTCTTTGGTATTGTCAACTGAAACGAAAAAAAACATAGGTATATGAGATAAATATTTAATCTTAATTCAATTTATTGTTACAAGTATTTAAATTTATAAATATTATAATATTAGAATATACATATAAAATATTAATATATTCGTGAAACATTTTTTTTTTTTAATTTTTTTTTAGAAGAAAGATTCGAAAACGAGAAAATTGTTGAATATTATTATTACTTATAGTATTTATTAATATTTATAATCACTGTAATAGTGATATAGATAATATAATAGAAAATGTTTTTGTAGATTTATGAAATCAATCGATGTTCCAGATAAAAAGATATGATAATTTCTTCATTATATATCTAATATATATAATATATAATATTTTCATTTTATCAAATTTTTAGTTATAGTATTATTATAAGTTAGTAACTTTGATTGTCTAATTTTCTAATTAATTTAAAACTAATTAAAATTAAAGACTAAAAATTAAGTTAATTAAGAATAAAGTAAGAAAAAAACATTTAATGTTTAATAATTATATAAAATATGTACTGATTTTTAACTTTAATTATTATAATATAAACGACAGGAAGTATATAAGTAATTTAAATTTTGGACAGTACTTGCGATTACTGTTATGATTAAGTATGTCACCATGAACACGTATTTAAAATATGACTTTCAAAATAATAGTGTCAAAATTTAATAAATCATTAAGAATTGTCACGTATCTTTATATATAAGTAATAATATTTATCATATAATATCTGTAATAATTTATGATATTATACAAGATCTTCTCTTCATTTTCGATAACCTTAAAATATATTTTCAAGTTCAACATTCTTTTTTTATATACCATTATATTAGTATATAATATATCATGATCTTAGTGTCGAGATATTCAGAAAAAACTATCTCTGTAACTCTATAATGAATTCTGTTTATAATTATAGCAACATATGTCTTATATTGATTATCAATTACTTCATATTAAACTTAACCTCATTTTTTGTTTATAGTATTTATAAATCGATCGATCAATTGATAGAGGATCTTTCAAATAAAAGTTTCATGTATATAATGATACATATTAGATTTAAACTAGTATTATCTAATCCAATCTTAATTTTATACAAACTAGAGTGCTAAATGTATACTATCTTCTCTATCATTAAAACTATTCAATTCTTCTAAGTGGAGAATACGAGAATATATTATTCCCCCACTACACTGCTATATTAGGCAAAGATACACATCACATGACCAATCTTCTGCCAAAGCCAAACGTCGCATCATGTCACGTGATGTATTTCTGTCTAATCTAGCAATAACAATCATATATAAGGAGATAATCACGTATTTTATTATAAAAGGAATAGTATAGTTCAATAGTATAGTTCCTGCAAAAGGAATAGTATAGTTCAGTTTCTAGTAGAAGAGGGAGTAATAATATTATCCAGTAATCTTGTAATGAATATATTATAAAAATATTATATAAAGTATCGAATGAATTTTTGATGATAACATATATAGAGAAAAGTTGTTCAGAATTATACCTTATAATTATATATCAAGATCATTAAAATTGGTAAACAAGAATTTTTTATAAATAATTATTTATTAAACATAATATTATATAATAAAAATATAGATATAGTATATAGAAGAATAATATAATTTATTATAATAAGATATAAATGACAATTTATTTTTGTAATTATATAAATATTATAAAAATATAAATTTATTATATTTCAATCATGGAATGGATGGATCATTAAATTCACTTTCGTTTATACATATACAACATTCTATATCTATAAATTATATTATCTGAAAGTTTCCTTCCTTCTTTTACCAAAAGCTTTTGCAAATTACAATTTTTTCAGCTATTATTATTATTATTATTCACATTATTGCTTCATATATATCGCATTATAATAATATTTATTATAATATTCTTATTATAATATATCGTAATTTCAAAAAATGATAAAAAAAAGTATGATTAAAGGAATGCAAGTATTATGCACTTCATGAAAAAAATCAATACATATATATACACATAATAATATTAATATTATATATATATATATAATAAAAAGAATAATATTAAGTTTATTAAATATTATACTCAATATATACACGTAAATAAAAATTTTTATTCAGTCAAGATTCGATACTTGCACAAAAACTTCAAAATAGAAAAGTATCTTTACTTTCTCAAATAAAATTTGCTGATGAATTTTTTTTTTATTTGAAGTTCTTAAACGTAAAAAAAGATTAAAGATTAAAATTAGATATAGATTAAAT
>NW_006263847.1:61144-62539 GCF_000469605.1 Apis dorsata | reverse complement strand
CAAAACTTATTCATTTTTCTTTTTTTTTTTTTTAATTAAATACTAAGATCAATCTTCGTAAGTTATCAGTGACTTCAGTTTATAGAACACATAACATACACATATATATAAGTTTTGCAATTTCCTCCTTCCCAAAACTTTTAATCCAGCATTTCGGCATATTATATGTTATTTTAGTACATTAATCTAAAACAATATTCAATAGAAATTGACTACAATGCATTAATTTTCGAAAAAATAAACTCAAGTTCCAAGTAACTATTCTTTTCTCTAATATTAATAAATTGAAACGAAATAAATGAAATAAAAATCATTTTTTTTTTAGTTTTATTCATTCTTACTTTTATTCATTTTATTCATTGTCTTATTCAACTATACAATGAAAATATTAATATCGATTAATTGGCGTTTCACAATCGATCAACCTGTTAATAGCAGCTCGTGCGTCGTAGTCCGTGAAATTGCGATGGATGTTCTTTCGATCGTAACGCGACTACCGGTTGCAGTGGGTCAGTGAGATCTGTTTTGGCGAAAGTTTGATGCGCGATCGTATCCAACCGATGCGCCATTTCCGTGTATATCTTTCCTTTCACGTGATTCTCACTACATTAGCAATTAATCGAGGCAAAATATTGACGGGTGAAAAATATTGGGCTATTATTATTGGTGTGGAAAGCATGGAAACGATGATCGATCATCGTTTATCATTGTTTGTCGAATAAGAGCGGCAAATTAATTTAATTTAAATAAAAAACTTTTCAATCAAATTGATTTGGGGAAAAGAGAAAGAGAAAAGGAGAGAGTTCCGCATTTGTTTCATAAAATAGATTCGAATGTTTCATTTACATTTTATTCGCGATTAACATTGATGATTAACATTTTTTTTTTCTTAAGTTTCTAATTTTTTAAAGATCATACAGAATATATTTTTGCTTTCAAAAATATCTAAAAAAAATGTTTATAATAGATATTTTATAATTCATAAAAATGAATTTTGCATAAATTGATTTTAAATTTGCATACCGTTATTGTGTATATATTCTTTAAAAAATTATATTTTAATATGAACATATTCTATAATTACATACTTTTAGATTATATATAATATATATATAAACATAGATTGAAATATATTATATATAATAAACATAGATTTCTCTAATTTCAGAATTTTTTATCGAAATAATAAGATTGATTTGTATGATAATTAAATACAATTCTAATTATTTTTATAGAAAAATAATTTATTTTGATTTAATTTATTTGTGTTCTCTGTTTCAATGTTTATTCCATTATAAATAATAAAATTAAAATGACATGTAAATATTTCTTATATATGAACATATATTATATAATATATATAATATATTAATATAATTAATAAATTATATTAAT
>NW_006263847.1:57330-59710 GCF_000469605.1 Apis dorsata | reverse complement strand
ATAAATATATATATATATATATAATCAATAAATATGCTTTCCTATAAAATTTATATATTTATATAATTTATTTAAATATTGGGAAAAAAAGAAATTTATATTATATTAATTAATATTTACTTTATTTACATAAATATATAAAAATATTAATACATCCTGTTTTAATTTATAATCAAAATTGTTTTCGATTCAATTTTAATTTAATTTTTTCAAAAATTTAACAATATACAAATTGAATAATATAAAAATTGTAATATAAAAATATTACAAATTGATATAAAATAAAATAAGTGAAAATTAATATATATAATTTTTTCACATCTTATCATAAAATATAAATAAATATTAAATAATATATTATATTGATTTAAATTTATTCCTCATTGTATATTTAAAAAATATAGAATTATAATTAAATTAAAAATAATTTTATGAAATTTTGAATTAAATTAATTTATTATCAACATGTATAACTCACAGCATAATTTTTCGTGAAACTCTTACACTTTCGATAACAATGAACAGGAAAGAGGTTAAGCGAACTCAGGCGCGTGCAAAAAAAAGGAATGAGTAAACGCATTCCATTCGATTTTCCAGCAAACCACTCGCCAGCAGACTTGATGGATAATTTTATGTCCCATTTATCCATCTTAAGTCGATTATTTGATTGAGTTTTGTCGATAAAAAATAACGGTGAACCAGAAACCACTTCGAATTTCCTAGCACGAAAGAATTCCAAAGAATTCCTTTTCGTTGATGAATCAAATGGCAGGAGGAGAACGAGTAAAACAGCCAAGTGGAATAAGCGGTTAACCGTTATTCGACCCACCAAGGGACCTTGGCTGCTGAAAGAAGCTACACTTCGGCCATGCTCTGTATTTCACTCATTCAAAACGAAATCGTCGCGGAGGGATCTCTCAAACTTTCAACTTCCGCGCATACTTCCTACTTTCGGCCACGAGACTCGTGTATTCTTTCGTTTCATGTGAAACAATTTTACGGAGGAATCTAAAATAGAATTGGGATCGATATCGTTATCGATGAATATCGATAATTCGATATATCGATAATGTCGATAAATCGATGAATGAAAGTAAATTCCAATTTTTTAGAAATTATTATTGAAGATATTGATAATGATTAATTATAAATTAACGATTTTATTTTATCGAATTTTGGATATATTCGAAATCATTAAGATATCAATCGATTAATAAATAGAATTAAATATTAAGATTTTAATTTAATATAATAGCTTTTCAATAAAACATACGTTTTATTGCAACTTATTATAGATAATATTTTTATCTATTTTGATAATAACTTTGAATATATAACTTTGAATATATAACTTTGGGAATTCTGATCACTTCGTTAACTATATATCTTAATATTATCGATATATTAAAAATTACCAATAAGATATCGATGATATATTAATAATCGATAATTACAATTCTAATCAAAAAATTACAAAGAATTTAGAATTAAAACTTCTGTAACAAGAGAGGAACAAGTTTATATTTGATAATTTTTGAATTATAATTTTAATATATGTAAAAAAAAAAAAAAAAAAATAGGACGAATTCTGTATAATTCAAAGCAAAATTTGTACAAACCAATAAGAAATGAACAATTTATTGCAGATTTTGAATCAATTGAACAAATAGTATGTAAATATTTAATTATTGTTATTTTCTGGGATTTATAGAAAAATATCGACATATTTATTTATTTTAATAATACAACAAATTATGTGTTTTACTATCTATTATTAATGTAAAGTTAATATAAAGAAAAATTTTTTGAATCATGTAAGTTGGACCAATTTCAAATTTAAAAAATTCGCCAAAATTGTATTTATATCGTTCATTGTTAATATAAAATAACTATCTATTAATTATTAATTAATTTTTTATTAATTTTTTATGTAAATTCAAATTTGAAAAATTAATCAAAAATTGAAATAAAAACTATTGATTTAATAATTGTTATTTATTTTGAAAATAATATATTTTTTACATTTTTTTTTACATTATATTTTTTATATTTTAATTTATTTTTTAATTTTCTTTTTAGTGTTAAAATAAAATAACAATTTTATAAGAATTTTTTTATTTTGATAAAAATTTGATAAAATTGATAAAAAAATCGATTTCTTCACAATTCCGTCTATACATTATTTTTATTATATTTTATTAATATTCATTATATTTTAAATTTAGTTATGATTGCAAAGAAATTAAAAAAATTTTTTTTTTTAATGATCTTTTAAAACAAAATTTAATTCCAAATAATATACAACTTTGATAAAGGAAAAATCGACAGTAGCAAATTATAAAATATTTTCACTATAAAAGAATATTCAATTATATATATG
>NW_006263847.1:57066-57314 GCF_000469605.1 Apis dorsata | reverse complement strand
TTAAAACAATGATAATTGTCATAAAAAGACTATATTTCCATAAAAATAACGAGTTTTGTTAATTATCTGCTAATTTATTTTAAAGTTCATATTTATGAATTTTCAATTTTTAACTTATTAAAATCTTATTAAACTTATTAAAATTAAATATCATGTATAAAATATTAAAGTATAAATAATAATAATCATGTATAAAATAAAAAGTATAAAGTATAAAAGTATAAATAAGAAATAAAAGAAATCATTCA
>NW_006263847.1:53181-56676 GCF_000469605.1 Apis dorsata | reverse complement strand
AAAATTAATTAATTTATCTGTAATAATTTTAACTTTGTTTTTCAATATACAAGATATTATTAAATTTTTTTAAGTTAAGTTTTTTATATGCATAATTTTTATAAATCTATAAATATATAAATATATATTTTATAAATATATGTAGTTTTTGTATATAAGAAATGAAATTTATATTTTGATAAATATTTTACGAAAGAAACTATTTGAATGAATGAATTTTTCGAAGCGAACGATATATAATAATCCTATAAAGATAAATATTGAAAGAACATCATACGTAAAATTAAAAGATATCCAAATTTATTTTAATTTAATATTGTCCATTTAATTTCATTCAATTATACTATTTACAGATTACATTTTAATACTATTTACAGAAATATATTATATTATATATTATAAAAAAAATTCAGATCATCGTATCTTTATTAATTCTATTTACAATAATCTACTTACTACTATTTAAAAAAAGAAAAAAAATATTAAAAAAGAATTCAATATGATAAAATGATGAAATTCAATATGATAAAATCTCTATTATTAATCATATCGACTAATAAAAATATTCAATAATAATCAATGTCTAATATTCAATAATCTGAAAAATAAGAAAGAGAATTATACATGTATTTATGTATTTTTTTCTTCTTTCACTTTCTATAATTATTATTCATCATCTATAATAATATTATATCAACAATTCTTGATCTTTTGTTTAATTAATAATTTTCGTGAATCAAATTTAATCTAAGATTTGAATCAAAATTTAAATTTGTAATTGTATACAAAATATATATAAATATTTATATAATGTTCATCAATAACTTTTAAATTTTAAAAAATTTATTACGAATAAATAAAGCAAGAAATATCAAATGATTTTTTCATTTTTGCTTTTCTCATTCATGCGAATAGGTTAAGAATCATATCATATATCTTTGGATTATTATTAGCATTTGTAGACTGCATTCTATTAATACTGTTCGCATTACTAATCGTATCCAAATTTTATTAAAACAAAAGTGTTTTCTTATTAATGAAAACGAAAAAAAAAAAAAAATTAAAACGCTAAATAAAGTACTAAATCAGTTGATTAATATGAAATAGGTAAATCTGTAATATAAAAGAAAAAACAAAAAATTAGAAAGCATATTAAAATTTAAAAGTTCATTCAGCAACGAAATTCGAAAAAATATGTTTGCTGATAATAGTACAAATAATAAATAATTACCAGACCAACAGCAATCATATTTTAGTTCAGATAATGAAGATTCTATTATTTTAATATGTAATTATTTACAATACAATACTATTTTAATTCTATTATAATTATTTTAACACGTACTAGTACACTATTTGAATTCTATTACATAATACAGACTATTACAGTATATTCTATTACACAATTTTAATAAATAAATATAGAATGATAATTACTCGAATATCAATGCAAGTTATTGTACTTAATATCATCGTTAATCTTTTCTATTGAAATCAATGTTTTTAAATTGACATTCAAATAATAGAAAATATTATACAGAAATAACATTTACAAATTATTTTCTACATTTTATCGCGTTACAAAAATTTTAAAAATGTTATAGATTGATTTCTAATAGAGTGAGCTTGGATTCAATTTTTATTTAAAAATCATTTATGTTTCAAATGATCTTTCTTACATTCCATTTCATTAAAGTAAAACGTTCAACAGCAATTATTCATCTTTATCCAGAATGTCGAACTAATTTATCAATGTCTAGACTAACGTTAATCGATGACAGTTAATGACCCCTTTTCTTGCTAGATTCTATTCATCATGTTTTTCATTGGTTGACAACTTTCAACTTCGCGTGCGATTAACTGTAATATTCGTAACGGCTTCCTTTACATGTGGTTTGAATAACTTCAGATCTGATGTATATGAATATAAATCTATTTCTGTGTAAATGAGATAAGAATGTAAATAATTTGCAATTAAAGAAACTTTGAAATCATGTTATAATTTATAATGCAAAATATTTGTACGAAATAAAATTTTTATAAAAAAATATAAAAATGGAATTTAAATATATAAAAATTTGACTTATTCTTCAAATATTATAATATTTTATATTTTGAATATTTTGCAATCTTTTATATTAAATTTGTATTATGTAGATTTTTATATATTCCAATTTTTCATAAATATATTAACATTTGCAATTTATAAAAGAAATTATTTATATCAAATTGTGTTTCTTTGAAACGAAGTCGAAAATAACTTAATTTATAGCATAATATATTATATTATATTATATTATATCATAATATATCATATTATATCATATTATATCATAACTTAATTTGAAATTAATTTCTTCTTGAATACACAAATAATTTAGAAATAAAAAATAATTGTATAGAAAACTTAAAATGGAATATGAAGTGCACATTCATATGCACGTATAATAAATGTACAAAACAGATTAATTTTATAAATCAAATTGTTAAAACATAACAAAAACTTGTTCCTGTCATAAAAATTAAGATATATCAGAAAAACATTAATTTCTATTTCATCATTTGGGAATTATTACTTTCTGCTATATTAAGATAAGATCTAACAAGAAACATCCGTGATAAAATTAATTTATCGAATTATTTGTTTTATTTTCAAATATTCATATTTTATTTTTTATATACTTCTGTAGTAGTTAATAAAAGAATTAAGTATAAATGACATAAAAATCATATATAAAATTAAACATTAAAGTACATTAAAAATACCTATTTAATGTCCAATATTAAATATAAATAATTTTGCAATAAAATCTATATCAATCAAAAGCTTTATCTTATATATTTTTTTTAATTGTCAAGATTATAAAAAATATGAAAGCTAATGAAATAAATCCTTAAGTCACTAATCAAAATTTATAACATTAATCAATTTCAATAATTCATTGATAATAAAATTCTAAGATTGAATATAAACAATAAATAGTAATAATAAATATTAAATAACGATAGTTTAGTTATTTGAAAATAAATAAATAATATATTAAAATAAAAAAAAATACATTATATAAAATAATTAAAAATAAACTTTAAATTAAAATTAAATTAATTTTATATTAAATGTATGTTTAATTTTATATATTTATATTAAAAGATATAATATATAAAATACTGAAATTTTAACGTAAATAAAGATTTTTATAAGATTTATATATATATAGAAATAGAAATAGAAATATATAGAAATACATTATATGATTGGAATGAAAAGAACCATATCAATCAATTTTCAAATACGTCATGGTAAATTGTGAATCAGCTATTGAACGAGATAAAGGAAACTTTGACAAAGAGAGATTCTTTTTCAAGTTGAGACGACCAGCGAATCATTCAATAATACAACTCAATGACATTTAAACAGGAAATGATAAATTTTATTCTCGAGGTCAACACTAATACATTCTACTATCCTTTATTGATACAATTTCTGAAATGGAG
>NW_006263847.1:50321-53027 GCF_000469605.1 Apis dorsata | reverse complement strand
AAAAAAAAAAAAAAAAAAAAGATAAATAAGCATAAAAGATATTGAAATTCTTTTAGAAATAAGTTTTAAAAATAAATTTAAAAAAAAGAAAAGAAATAAAAAGAATTAAAAAGAAATAAATTTAAAAAAGAAAAAAAAAACAAAAAATTTTCAAAATACCGACTCTCAAAAAATTACATAATTTTGTCATCGATCTTTTTGAGATTAAATTTAGAATATTATAAAAAGTTAAGTAATTTTTATACAGATTTATAATTTTATATAGAAAATATTATAATTTTTTTAATATTATTGACTAAAGACATAGTATTTCATTAATCCTATTTTGAATATTAGATTCATATTTTTAATCAGAATATTAGAACATATCTTTAATCAATTTGTATTTATTATTATAAAAATTATTATATAAATTTTTTTGTTATTTGTATTCATTATCAAAAGAAAAATTCATCTTAAAAACATTTTAAAAATTCGTAAAAACGATCAAATAATATTATCAATAATTATAAATATTAATAATTTCAAGAAAATTGATAATAATACATTTAAACGAATTATTTAAAAAAAATTTTATTTTTATCTCAATTTAAAAAATTTTAAAAAATTTTATATGAATTCTCTTATTAATTTTTTAAAAACTAAAAAGAAAAAATGTAAAAAAATGAAAAACATGATAGATATAAATAACCTTGCTTTATAATAATTTATGATAATAATAGTAAAATCATTAAATAAAATTAGAAAAACAGGATATTATCCGATCACATATATCAATTTGAATAAATCGAAATGCATAATACATCGATGTTTTTAAATCAACAATTAGTCTGATAGTCCTTCACAAATAAAAATATAACGAATTGAGGTGTAATGAATATGAATAACCAGGAGAGCGTTTGAATGGTGTTTAAAAAATTCAAGATAACTTTTTCAATAAAATCATTATCAAGAGCTAAAAAAATTTATGCAAATCTCATTCAGATTATTCGAATTATTTGAAATCAAGCAGCAAATTCAAATAATATGAAGCAATTTCAATAACGTGAATCGCTTATTTCACTTAATTTGAAATATTTTTTCAAGTTTTCTTTCTATTCATATTAAGTTAAATCATTTGTTTCAAATAGCTTGAATTCAAAGAATTATTCATTTATTTTATTTGATTTTTTGAAATGATTTTTTTAAACTTCGAATGAAAAAAGAGAAATGAGAAATTTATTAGTAAAAAATTTTCGATACAATATATTGAATTCTGCCTATATAAATTAATTTACATTTACATATCTCGAGAACTGATACAAAAATTAAAACTAAAATTTTAGATTTAGAATGCATTTCTCCTCTCTTTCTTGCTGATATAAATTTGTATTATAAATTTCATATCAATCAGAAGTGTATCCTTTCCGAAAGAATATCCAAAATTCTTTAAAATAAACAAAATTGTATTTTAAATATGAAGACATATTGAACTTTTGAGTCTGATTTCATCTAAAAAAAAATTTCTTAGCAACGAAAAAATTGCTTCATGTGTATTTATTATATACTCTTCATACAAACTTTCAATGTTCAATTCAATAAATTTCAGATTAAATAAAATTCTTTATAATATAATATTCAATTATTTTTATGATCCATTGTAAATATTTTTTAGACAACTAGGCAAACAAATTATAGTAGCAAAACAGAAATTCTCCTGTAAAGATGAGACTTATGCAACAAATAAAAAAAGATTAGAAGATCGTATCGAAAAGGAAGTACATTGTTTTTCATTTGTTTTGACTGCTATCAATTTGGAATATCTTACATGCAAACAAAACATCAGTTAAGAAAATAAATATCTAAGCAATGTTATGAAACAGTGTTGTTGAATTTTCATTTTTTTTTTTTTTTGGTTTAATTTAATTAATTACCATGATTAAAAAATATAATGTTTAGCAAACAATTGAAAAATACACAAATAATGTATGAAAACACTTTTTATTATATCAATTATGTCATAATAAACGAATATTTATTCATTTTTATAAATAACTTAAATAAATAAACGTTTGGCAAAAATATATTAAATATAATATAAAAATATATATTATATTATTAGAAAATTTTAAAGATATATATTATTTACTTTCTTACTGTGTAAGAAAAAATAATCTAAAATAAATATTAAAAATACTTTTTTTGTTAACAAAAAATAAATAATAAAAAAAAGTATAAAATAAATTTTGGACAGAAAATTTCAGAAAATGAGATTTGGTTAAATATATTACAAAAAGATATCTTCCAATCTCGATGTTATCACGTTGAATATTGTTGTGAAGATTTTGACATCATTTATTAAATATTAATATTAATCCTAGAATGATATATTATTTTCTTAATTCATGATATAATGAGATTTTTTTAGATTTAGCGTTTTTTAATTATATAAAAATTCTAAAAAGATTCATTGATATTGAAATAATAATTTCAAATATCCATATACTTACATATACTTAAATATTCAAGAAAAAATTATGTAAGTTTTATATTTGCAACTAAAATAATATTTGCGATAAAATAATAAAATAATAAAAAAATATTCTAATTAAAACTTCTATTGTATCATTGCAGAATAAAATATATAATTGAAATATATTGTTATTACTTATTTATAAAATTAAATATATATTAAAAATAGTATTTTACTTAATATTATAATATTAT
>NW_006263847.1:48251-49871 GCF_000469605.1 Apis dorsata | reverse complement strand
AAATAATAATAATAAATTATATAAAATAAATAATAATAAATAAAATAATAATAAAATAAAATAATAATAAATAATAATAAATAAATTATAATATTAGGTAGAAATAATTATTCCAAATTAATTTAATACAATTAAGATAATATTTTTGAACAAATATTTTTATTTTATATTCCAAATTCTATTATCTAAAATTGGACAGATCCGAATTAAATACTGTAAATTTCCCATATATTTTATCTCTTACAAGAATTATGATATTATGTTATAAGAATCATGATCTATATAATTTATATATATTTGAAAAGAATTATTTTATTTCACTCTAATTTTTTTTTGCAATTTTTTGCATAGATTTGCGTTATATTATTCATTATACGTTACAGATTTCATTATAAAAATTTATTGAAAATATCATTATAGATTATGAATCTTAATATTATTCCTATTTTTATAGATTATAAATAATTTTTATAGATTGTATATAATAATTTATAGATTTATTATAAATAACATAATTTAAATTCATTATCATTATCATCATTATTATCGCTAATAATTGAAATTAGTAAGATTTTATAATCAATATAGAATATATATTGATATTTTTTGTATTTAAATTTATCAATTTATCATTATTTATTATATTATTAAAAAATTATCAATTTTATTTCTTATTATTAATATTATTATTAATTTTATTATTTATCATAACAATTATTATTTGTATAAAATTTAACATATATCATAATAATTTAATAGTAATTTAATTTTTTTACAATTTAATATTATTAAAAAATTTCATGGATATANTATATATATATATATATTAATAAATTTACATATAATACATATAATAAATTTTTTCTGATAAAATTTATTTTAAAATTATTTTTTATTTTATGGAGTTCTGCAGAAAAATTTATAGATATCTCATCTCGATAGTAAGAGGATAATCATAATTATTATTAAATTAAATCAGTAGAACAAAAGAATGAATACATGATATTAATCACAATAATTCTATTAATTCCAAACAAATGCACATTAATGACGAATGTTCAATATTTGTAAATATAAATAACGATAAACCACATCATTAATGTGGTTTTGCATTTATGAGTCGATTAATTATGTAAGAAAAGTCTAGTAAGTAATCAACGAAGGGAAGTTTTAGATGATAATAAATCTTGACCTTGAAGATGAAATGTAATAATCAGAATTGCATAATTACTATTTTCTAATAGTGAGAAAATTTGCTTTTTCAAATTTCACAAGAAAAAAATAATTTCTATAATATTAATTTTAAAAATTTTTATTTTATTTTTTTAATTTTTTAATTTTTTAAAAATATTATCTGATATTTTAATTTTCATTTTTATTTTCCTATCAATTATAATATTATTTTTTTTTGATTTTACATTATAATTTTATCGATATTTTAAAATAAATATATGTGTAAAAAAGACATTCAGATTATAAATTAAAAATTTTTACAAAAACAATTCTTTTTAATTCCAAATTTAATTTAAGATTATTTGTATATAATATAAAATATTATTTGGCGAAAACAAAACAAATTATTTTGAACAGAAATTTATATAAATAATAATTTTCATAATA
>NW_006263847.1:45139-47807 GCF_000469605.1 Apis dorsata | reverse complement strand
AAAAATTAAAAAATAAAATAATCATTCACAAGTTTTTTTTATATTTTTTTTATGCAAGCATATTTGAAAAAAAATTTATTAATATATTTACAAATTATAATTTGTCTACATTATTTTTAGTTTCAATATATTCGTCTCAGAAAATGAAGAATATAAATTCACAAACGATTAATTTTTTTACTTTTTCAACTTTTGTCAGTAAATGTATATATTGCAATTCCTGTTATATTATAGTTATTATTTTAATTATAAAAATATTTTAACAAAATATTTTAAGAAAATATTTCATAAATATAATATAAAATATTTATCTTGCGAAATTGGGGCAAAAATTATATATTAAAGATTAGAGAAAAAAAAATAAAATTATATTGAATTTAAAAGATTAGAAAAAGGAAAAAAAAATCAAATATTTTTATGGAATTTCTATTATATAGAAAATAATATTTATAATATATTTTATAATGTATCATAAAATTTTTTGAAAAAATTTTTTTTTCATAATTCAAAATAATTTTAAAATTATTAAACGTAATCATATTATTTTTTGCATTGTATAATAAAAAATATTTTTTTAATTTACATGTCTGAAACAATGGAATTTTATATTTATATTTGATAAACACAAAATAATATTGATACTATTAATAAACTTCAGGTTATCATGGAGTTGTTATATTTACTAAACTATCACAAAATACTGATAAATTAAAATTAAAATATAATAAGTTAAAATAAATGATATTTTTTAAAATTATTTTAGTTGGAAAATAAATGATATAACATTTTAAATATTTATTTAATATCTGTTAAATCTCTAATTTTATATTAGATGCATGTAAAATATGTGCAAAATATAGTTATTTAATCTAGTCATTTTTATTTTTAACGTCGAATGATAAACTAATATAATCATATAATATAACAATAAAATCTCAAATATTGTCAAAATTAGGAGATATTATCATTCTATTTACAATTTATAAAAAATTATAATTATAAGCATATGATTTTGGAAAAATATAGAAATATCTAAATATAATTTTTTTAGGGAAAACTAGTTTCACATCTATTCAACGAATCGTTCATGACCAATCGTCCTATGTCTGAAGCACCTAACCTACTTAATCCTCGCTCTCTCTCATAGTGACGTCATTTACTGCCATCGTGAATGAGAACTAACTTCATCAAGCCCCCACAGATTTAAATGTATTTTAAATGTATATTCATAACTTACACTCACAAAGTTATAAAAAACTGTCATCAGCAAATAATTTTTTAATCAAATGTTTTAATATAAAAAAATAAAATTTTTTATGGCAATTATACACTTTTCTTGTATTCTGGAATATAAAAATAATTAATTTTGATTGATTGATTCTTTTCTCGAACATTTTCTAAATTTTCTGTATTCAAATAATTTTAATCGTGTTAATATTACATTATTTAGAATCAATATATGATAATATAATCTGTATATTATACAGTTTATTACATATGAAATAGTTAAAATATTATACATATAATATAAAAATTGAATTATATCAACAAATATATTCTAATTATGTAATTACATTCATATTATAATAACATTTTTTAAATAAGACAATTTTTTATGTATTATTCATTATTTATTCATCGAAGGTTCACTTCAGTGTATTCTAATCAATATGAAGCATTATTAAAGCATCAATATGCAAGAATACATAATCGCGGACTGTCAAGTTCATTGCAATAAGTTAAAAGAAATCTTATTTCTTCAAGAAATATTTTAATTTTAATAATTTTCAACCTTTTTTATCTCAGTATGAAATTAATTATTATTAAAATTCTAAAATAATTATTCTAATTCTAATATATATTTTCAAAATTTATTATTTTTTTAATAATGATAAAAATATATTTTTAACTAATTTTCTGACAAAAAAAAGAAAAAATAAATATAATAACTATATTTCCTATTTTTTAAATAATATTTGTGTGATATGCAAAAAAATGTTCAATTTTCTTTTTGAAAAATATTTTTTAAATTTTGTTTATTTAAAACAATATTTATTTAATATTTTTTTCTAAATTATATATATATAATCTTGAATTAATCTGTAATCATCTTGCAGCATAAAATGCAATTTTGGAATACAACTACGAATATTAAAAAATTCTTAAAAAATTTTTTATTTAAAAGAAATAAAAAAGAAATGTATTAATTATACATTAATTACTACTATATTTTTTAATAAATAAATAAAACTATCTTAGAAATATTGAACGACATTAAATATTATAAGATAACAAAAATCATTTACTGAAGCTAGAATTACATGAGCGTTAAAAAAAAAAGACGAAACATATATTTTTTTTTTTTTACAAATACACAAGATTATATAATAGAATGTAAATTACAATAATATTATATTTGTATCATTGTACATATCTTCGTATATTTTTCTATAAATCATCAGATACTTAAAAATATATTACAAGATATGAATTGTTATAATTATAATTATAATTATAATATCATATTGATATTAATTAATGTAAAAATATTGTGTTTTAATCTTATTTTTTAAATCTATTTTAATCGATTAAATACAAAATAGTAATAGTAATATCCAATATTATTGAAAAAAATAAATATTATATAATATATAAATAATATAAAATA